>NC_086453.1:21866709-22166709 GCF_028390025.1 Pseudophryne corroboree | reverse complement strand
AGAAACAATAGTCAACAACAGAACAGTAATTGATATACAATGTGTAATAATGTATCAATTAATAATAGGCAATACAGTAATGAAAATGATACTTGCATGTCTGGGGGGGGAGGGGGGAGAGAGAGAACCTCTTGCATCAGCACCACCTACTCACAGGTACCTGCTTCCCCTGTATATTGGCTCTTACCAGATGCCCTCTGCACCTTGGGCCCAGAGTCCTGCTACCGGCTCCAGCCTTAGTCACAGACTCCTGCGCGTGCGCATCACTTCTGGTTTCAGTTCGGCTCTGTTACCAGCACTTCGCCACCAGCGATTCCTGCGTCCAAACCTCTATTTTTTTTTTTTACAAGAAAGTAGTAAAAATAATTATTACCAGTATGTAAATTATATATACAGAAATTATCTAGAAACATTTTTAACAACATATGGGGGTATCCAATTAGCTGCGTTAAATTACTGCGGCTAATTGTCACACAAGAGGCTATCCAATTAACCCTATAAAGCCATGGCTTGTGCCGGCTTAACAGGGATTTTGTTTCGACTGCCTCAGGCAGGTGAAACAAAATCCCTGGAAACAGATCTGGGAGATAATGTTTTTTTTTTACAGGCAACCAAATTGGATAGCCTGCAAAAAATACTAGTGAAACATCGGGGGAAAATTGTTAAAACCATTACTTTTTTGTGTACAATGTATTTTCACCTCTAATTAGAAATCACTTATAATGTATTAGTTCCATAAAATATATACAATAATCATCAGCAGCAGCACATAGGCACATTTATAAGAGAGGTGCAATTAGCAGTTCAGCAACTTGTGGGTCCAACATTTGATCTTGACTGACACCAATTTCACATCACATTCCACTAGTCCGTCATCATACCATCCCTTTTCTTTTCCAGCCTGTCTCTACCCATTTTCTCCATCTATTTTATCCACTGTGATTCCCTGCTCACCAGTATCTGGAGTTGAAGTCAAGGCTATAATCCCACCCCCCTCTCTGCCATATCCCCCTTTGACCCCTGATCCTTTACCACCTCCTCTTCTCCCATCTTGTGCATCTCTAAAATATTTCCCTGGAATTAGGTACTGTCCTGTCTGCACTCAAGCATACTCCCGTCTCCCCATACTCAAAATCCCACCCTCAGTCTTGACACTCTCCGTTTACTGTCCATTCTCTGTCCACCCCTTTGCCTCCAAAATTCTTGAATGGATTGTCTACAACTGCCTTACCACCTTATTTCTTCCCACTCTGCTTGACCCATTTCAGTCTAGCTTTCATCTTCTCCATCACTAAAGTTAGAATCGTCTTTCTTGCTGCCAAGTCCAAGGGCCACTACTCTAAGCCAATTCTCCTTTACCTTTCTGCTGCTTTTGACACTGTGGATCACCCTCATCCGAGTGATACATTTCCACTACTTGAAAGTGTTCCCCAGGTTCTGTTCTGGAACCTCTCCTGTTCTCCCTCTATACATCCTCTTTAGGTGAGCACATCAGCTGTTTTGGCCTCCAATATCATCACTATGCTGATGACACTCAGATCTAACTCTCCCCTGACCAGCTGTCTCTCTGCTATTTCCTCCTGGATGTCCCAATGCTTTCTTAAAATTTACCATGTTTAAAGACTGAGCTGGTCATCTTCCCTCCCCCTCACAACCTCACCTCCCACAGTTTCATTATCTATTGACAGCACAACCATCTCCTCCAGCCTGGAAGTGCAGTATCTTGGAATAATCCTTAACTCATCACTCTCCTTCAAACCCCACATTCAGCACCTCTCACCATCCTGCCGTTTCCATCTCAGAAATATCTCAAGTATCAGACTCTCTCTCACCCCAGCTTTTACTAAGACCCTCAGCCACTCACTGGTCATCTCCAGATTGGACTACTGGAATCTCCTGCTATCTGACCTCCCTGTCTCCCACCTCTCTCCACTCCAATATGTCCTTCATGCTGCTGCCTGGCACATCTTCCTCACCAAAACATAAATTTGCTTCCCCTCTCTTTCAAGCCCTGCACTGGCTATCCTTCCACTTCAGAATCCAATTCAAACTCACTCACAAAGCCATTACTCAATCATCTCTCATTTACATCTGACCTTACTTAACTTCACACTCCTATCCACCCTCTTTGCCCCAGAAAATGAATGCTGTTTCTCCTTTCAACTGATTACATCCTCCCATTCCCACCTTCATGGTTTTGCTCACCTCTCCAAAACTTTCCAGTTCCACCACCATCACATGCTTATGGTCTACCCTGTAGAAACATTTGAGAACATAATCTAAACATCAAAAAGTGCCACCAGTCACATAGAAAGGCTTAATACTCAATCATGTGAGATCAATAGCAGCAGTCTGTAAGCGATCCAACATCCTCTTTGGTACACTTGAGCAGCTTTATCATGGGGCACCTTCGGATCCCTCTCTGTGGCTTTTTGCATAGTACTGTAGGCTTCTATGGGTAACATCATCTATAGACAGCATTGCCTATCATGCAGAAGCTTACGCTTTCTGAAGCTTGTTTTATATAAGCACATTGAAGCCCCAAAGAAGTCTGTAGGGGCTATTGAATACATATGGTGAGACATATGTATTGCGGTAAACCTCTGAAGATGGCAGAGTACAAAGTTTGGCAATTCTGGTATCGGCCTCCAGGTTTATTAGTATAATCATGGACATTGGATGGCACAGTGGTTCCTGAAATCAGTCCTTAAGGTGCACTAACTGTACAAGACATCCATGTCTTAGCACAAAAGTACCTCAGTCAGTTTGAGTATATCAGCTGTGCACAAGCAAGGATAATCTTAAAACATGAACTGTTAACATGTTTTGAGGACAGAGCTTGGGAAATCAAGTTAGCAGATCATGATGAGGTCTACTGTACAGAAGGTGAGTAGGAGCCAATAGGACGTCGACTGGACACAAAGTGACAAAAATGGGGGATGTGGCTCACAGGAATGGCGTTTCCCACAAAGCTACACCCCTTTTTGTCTGTGCAAAAAATCACATTCCATTTTGTGACCAGAGATAGCCCAATGTTTTTTAGTAAATGCACATACTGTACAGTAATATTTGGATTTTTTTTTTAAAATGTTCCTAATTGTACAATCCCCACGCTTTGTTTATATCAGCAAAGTTTCCCCACACATGAGCTACAGTACTTCAGCCAGCCAGCCGATCCAAATACCATAAGTACAAAATGATAAAAATAAAATGTAAAAACCAAAATTGATATTTGATAACCACAAATACCAAGCTGAACAGTCCCCTCTGTGTTGCCAAACCAATACTAGGTTACTGGAAGAGTAATCTGCATTCTAACATACGTTCTAGTACAGATGCTGTTTTAGGGAGGGTATTCAATTCTGTCCAGATTTTTCAGCTAACCAAAAAATCCGGACATAGTTATTCAATCCCGAAAGTTCCAGCCACTTTTTCCCTGACAACGTGGAGTTGACTTGTTTACAAGTCGAATCTGCATCCGCAGAAAATAGTCGAAAACGGGCACGTTTAACAAAAACACAATCGGCGAGTAATTTGCCAATCCATGTGTTTAACACCAGTGCCAGATTTTTGGCAGGCGAAAAAAAAAAAAAGAAAATCCCCCACCCCCCAAAATTTTTTAAAATTGGCACTTTGAATAGGTTGAATGTAAATTCAACCTAAAAGCTGCCGAAAAGTGCAGATTTTTACAACTGTCGGAAAATTCGGCACTAATTGAATACCCCCCTAAGTGTACAATATAGCCCTTTATCAATGGCCAATATTGCAACACCAGTAACATCTTTACACCACAACAGGCATTGTTTGTGTAATGAAAAATGTATAACACACATTAGGAGGATAATTACAAGGATACTGCATTTAGTAAGGCCGCATGCTTGAATAAAAGATTGCAAAAGGACAGTTCTACTGATAAAAGCTGTCTTTTGCGATGACCAGACATACAGGTTTATGACCTGGCCCCACAGAGCCCTGATCAACAGCGAGTCAGTCTGGGATTACATGGAGATAGAAGGATTTGAGCAAGCCTACATACACTGAAGAGCTGTACGAGTTCTCCAAGATGTTTGGAACAGAGGGCCCAATGCAGATTTGATTGTAGGTGCACGGCTAAGATCAGTTGCTCAGACATACAAGGGGGACGCCCAGCTTTTGTACTTGACAAGTTGCTCTGTACAAGTGCCGCTCTTGCGTGTTGGTAGGGAGCTACTCGTCGCACCGGCTGCGTGCGATGTCAAGCAGGCACTGCGGCCCGCCACCCGCACGGTCCGGGAACTCCTGCGTTGCCCAGACCGTGCCCCTAAAATGGCAACCAAACCCTGTCGGCCCTCCCGCCTCTGCCTATCAATCAGGCAGAGGCAATAGGAGGTGCTGAGATGGCAGTCAGCTGTCTGGCATGTACACTGCGGCGCATGCGCAGTTCAGACCTGATTGGCTGCTGTGCGAAAACACACAGTAGCGATCAGGTCTGAATTAGGGCCAGAGTTCCTTCAAAAACTGTGTGCAAGTGTACCTAGAAGAATTGATGCTATTTTGAAGGCAAAAGGGTGATCACACCAAAATATTGATTTAGAATGCTCTTCTGTTCACTTTGCATTTTGCTAATTGATCAAAATAAATTAACACTATTTAAGCATGCTTACTTTGCAGCATTTTTCCCCCACACCTGCCTAAAACTTTTGCACACTACTGTATATAAAGTATGCCTTCTAGGAGAGTATACATTGGGTATATTTTGATCCTGCAGGGCAGATCCAGTACAGGCGAGTAAGAATTCCTTGCTACCAGGCACATATGACACAGATACGCGTTTGTATACACCTTGGCATATGTAAAGCTCTATACCATTTACGGTTCCGGTATGAATGGTCGACCATGTTATGGTCGACAGTCATTAGGTCGACCACTATTGGTCGACATTGACACATGGTCGACATGAGTTTTTTTTACTCTTTTTGGTGTCGTTTTTTGCGTAAAGTGACTGGGAACCCCAATTAGTGCACCGCGTCCCCTCGCATGGCTAACTTCGCTCGCCATGCTTCGGGCATGGTGCTACCGCTTCGCTCGGCACAGATTACCGTTCCAATCGCAGTCCACGTGGATCGGAAAGTATGGAAAAGTTCCCCAAAAGAAAAAAAAAAAAAGGAGTAAAAAAAATACCCTCATGTCGACCTTTCATGTGTCGACCATGTGTCCATGTTGACCATGTCAATGTCTACCAATAGTGGTCGACCTACTGACTGTCGACCATAACATGGTTGACCATCTGAACGGATACCACCATTTACAATGTGTTTGGTTTTGTTTAGAATAATTTATGCTGAAATCTGAAATTTCACCTTTATTTTCAAACCTTTGCATTTTACTGCACTGGATGATTCACATGGATACAGTCAAAGCAACAATTCACAGGTAGATGCATTTACCAACTTGTTATTAAAGCAAGGAAAGGCCCAGTGTTAACTAGTAATTGTTGCAGGCTGGCAGTCATAGGCCACTGAATTCCTGCACGATGGAACAAGAGGTATACTGGTCACTGGTAGAAAAGGTTACACGATGCACATCACAAATACTTTCAATGCATCTAAAATGTAGCAATTTTCATTACAGAGATTCTATACAGTCATTCATTTAATATTTTCAGTGATCAATTTGGTCGATGGGGCATCCTCTAGGTTTGTACACCAGGTATTCTTCTTACTGGCTCACGCATTACTACAAGAAAAAAAAAAAAAAAAAAATATCTATTTGGTACATGTTAGAAATACAAAAATAATTCTTCAAATGTTAAGCTGCAATTCAAAAAGTACATCGGACATATCCGTAATGTCATATCTGAAGCATTTTCACTCTTTGCTAATAGCCATCTGCCCCCAGGGCTTTTCTGGGCAGATTCTAGAATGGGGTCCCTCAACTAAAAGCATTAAATAGATAGATATCTATCTGCATTTGAGACTTCCGAGATCTGCAAAATAGACCGTATGCCTATGAGCAATAATTAAGTACTATTTTAACATGTCTGACAATACATTTGGAGTCATTAAAACTTAGATAAACATATATTGATACTAGATCTAAACTTTAAAACTGTAGATACAGTATTGTGTTGATATCACTCCATTTTTATGTATAAACCCCGTCGTGCCTGAGTGTTTGGGTTGGTGTGAGAGGCTGGAGCAGCTGATGTGTGGATGTAGCAGAGACTTAATCCAACTTTTACTAATGGAGTGATGTGCACATTAGTGTGTGAGGGCAGAGCCGTATCTAAACATTTTGGTGCTCTTTGCCAGAAATAGGATTGGTGGAAGCTGAACTAGAACCAGATTGGAACCTTGCTGGAACCAGACTCCCACCTTAATATCAGGGAGCTCAGCACAGAGCTGCATACACTAGAGTAGAGACGTTGTACTGGCCATTTGGGAGTGGCAAAGCTGCTCCCTTTATAGGCATCAGTCTCTTGTGATTGGCAAGTGGGATCAGCTGATTGATAACAGTGACTGGAATGGTCGAGATAGATCAGGCGACTTCCTCCAACAAAGCTGCACCAGTGTCATTGTTTTGGAGGGAACTTTGACTCAGGAAGTAGGCTCGGACTCTGGAGGAATGGAGGGAGGGCGGTGTGCTAAGGAGAGCGATGCCTGGAGACAGTATGACACTGAGGGAAGTGCAGAGAAGCAGCAGTGTGGACAGACCTCAGCACCCACATACAGCTCCCAGCGATACCTGCTATCAGCATGGAGGACATGGTGAGAGCAGACTGTAGCGCCAGCATGGAGAGACACCGCAAAGGTAAGTAAGATGTTCTAGAACTCTGGATCGTGACATATCCAAAATCTTTAACCACTGCCATGGTGTATGGTCTACTCTATGGGTTATTGCCTTACTATAAAAATTGAATTAGCTTTCACAACTGACAAATCATAATTACTATTATGTTCCTAACGGAATGTAAATTCTGAAGAGTAAAAAAGTCATGAATCATTTGGGGACACCAGAAGTTCTGTGATTCCAGGTAATAGATTGTCCTGCCAAGCCATGGCTCATCTATACCAGTGTAAGATCTAATAAACTATTTTACCATCTTGGACCTTGAGAACGGAAATAAGTGCATCTATTGCATTCATATTTCCAGCTTCGTCCACATTAGCAAAAGAGAAATGGGTGTAGAGTGTGTCCTTTATGACTACTAAACGTAATAGGGCCATTTTAATAGGATCATAGATCAGTTTCATATTTTAAAAGGCCCACACAGGGGTTAAAGGCAGAAAGACAGCAAGTGTAGAGAGACCATAATGTAGGACACTTTGCTTACCAGCTGTTGAAGTCATGAGCTCTCCAAGATGCTACGAGTTGCAAAAGGTCATTGACAACCTTCCCTCCAGGAGCCCTGAGGTCATCAGAGGCGTCTCCATTAAAATTTCCACAGACGCCACAAACTGCCTCAGAAAGACCCTCCGAAACCTGGATCAAGAGTTTTCCACTGTTGCTTAACTCAATCTTCAAGTCTGTGCCAATCTGGGTAATAACGGCGCTATCCCCAGTGTTGGCTGACACAATGGCAAACAAAGTGGGAAGAGAAGCCAAGCGCCCATTAACCTGAAAAATGCATATGGAATTAGTTCCCACTTATTGTAATGCAAAGTTTTAGGTCACATTTGTCCAGTAAACCCACCCACACAACACATTACAAAGCAAGAATCTGGTTGGATAACTCACTAAATGTGGGATAAAGCAATTTCTCTTAATAGCCTTCTCGTAGTTTTTAGTTTTATCTGGTTGAAAAAGTGTGAAAACTAATTCTCTAGACCAGTGGTACTCAAACTGTGAGCCATGGAGCCCTGGGGTACCTCAGGGCACTTACAGGGGTATCTTAATTTGGTGGTCCAGGACCAATTCAAAATGTATGGTCAATGTAACAGGCAAAACTAGCAATTGTGGCTGCAAATCATAAAATATGTGGGCAAACATACTGTAAGTGAATCTTGTTTTTTTAACCACATAAATGAGCCTAAGGATGTCATAAAAACAAAAATTTACTTAATTTAAAAAATTTCAAATTTTTAGACATGTTTGGCCTAGGGGTGCCGAGAAAAAAAAAAAATCTGAATTAAAAAAAAAAAAAAAAAAGTTTGGGAACCACTGCTGTAGACTAGAAGCTCTTTCCTTTATTTTACATTGGTTAAGAAACATTCCTGGTACCAGCATCACCACCGAGGAGCCCAACAATATAGGGTATATGGTTGGCACCACGAGAATACAAGTGGGTAAATAAGACTGTTCCCCTAGGGGGTTGGGGGAGAAAAAAAAAAAAAAAAAAAAGAAGGAGGGGTAGACTAGATGGGCCAAGTAGTTATCTGCTGTCAAATTCTATGGGGGAGATTCAATTATTTTCACACCCGTTCTGTTTCTGCCCTCAGGGACGTTGTATCATTTCAACTCGCTACCCCCAGAGTAGCAAGGCACCCAACCCTTTACACAGCTAAACCCGATTACTATGGGCACAATATGCGCGATAACAGATCATTTTAGAAAGGAAATTGGGCATGATATATCATTTGAATCTCACCCTATGATTCTATAAATAAGGCTCTATCTTTGGGCTGTTAAAAAATCTTAACTAGCAACTCTCAAAATAACTGTGGAAGATCATTTAACTGTAATATCATGACCTATAGCAGAAATAAATGCTTACTACTAATACAAGAAAGGGTCAAAACGCTCTTTATTGTATGGTCAGTACTGTATTATCCTTGTACTGGAATGTTAGTATTCCAATAAATGACCGTATCACTCATAGCAGCCCACTGCATACAGTGGTTACCCAAATACCATCTAAACTGTGCAGCTCCTCTCAGATCCCCCCACCTCCCCCCCCAAAAAAAAAAAAAAAAAAACCTAGTGTACCATCACTCCCTCACCTCAGGGGACAATATACATATCCATGAACGGATATATTTTCCAAAAATACTGCCCTCACTTTTTTTTTTTTTTTTAGTAGGAACCCTGTATAGCAAGGTTGACTTGAACTGCTAACAAATGTTACAAGTAGGGGCAGTGCAATACATCCAAGTAGTAAAAGTTAGAGTTTCCATTCTGCTCTTCTGAGAATACTAAGCGGCACTGCTCATGTGGGTGTAGCCACGCAGAAGTACCCCCCTGAAGTTGTACCTTTTTTAAAAATCTGACAGATATTCTATTGTCATTACAGAGAATCTGATGTGAGTTGCTGAGACTATAACATGGTAGCAAGTGCTGTGTAGGCTACTTACCCAGACTTCCTTATTCTTGGAGATGGTCACTAGGCCACCACGAAGAAAGATATGGATTCTTGAGACAGATGGTGCTTGTCCACAACTCTGGATATCGGCAAGAACTCTGAACCACTCGGATGCATCCATGTTACACAGAGATGCAACCTCCAATAGGCCATTTGCAATGGTTGCTCCCGAGAGGCCATCAAATGTGACCAGCTTCTGTGGGTTTACAGAACATTCACCATCCACCTTGTAGCAACCTCGCACACCACTGACGAGACCACAGCGCTGCTTGGAAGTACAGGAAACTGCTGTGCAGGTCACACCACCAGCTTGGCATTTGCATTGAAGGCTACAGTCTTCATTGACAAAGGACTCTCCCTCCTAAATAAAATTAAAAAAGGACTAAAATATTATATATATATATATCTCTATCTATATATCTATACATACATACACACACACACACAAATATAGAAAACCACAGCACTCACCACCCCAGAAGCGGGGTGCAGTGTCTGCACTCACCACTCATAGGGTGGGGTGCATGCAGCCCATGGCCACCTACCCAAATACATACAAAAGAGAAATGTAGTGAGGACAAGTGAGCTTGCTATGGTGAGTGCTGAATTCTCTATTTTGTATAATATATATATATATATATATATATATATATATATATATATATATATATATATATATATATATATATATAAGAACGCTGTTATCAACTATAATGTGTCCATGTGCACAGACTCAATTTCCTTACAGAGGACCTAGCCTTGTGTAAGATACTCTAAATGTGTCCAAATTGTGTACAGGTCAGTCCTACACCAAGAGCCAGTCACTAGACTTTTTGGTGCCCTTTTCCCAGAAATGGCATTGCCCAATTCTCCCCCCCCCCCCCCGCAATTGGTACATAAAGGCGCATGAAGTACATGACAAGATTGAGCCCATAGAAAGCCTATGCTATGATGCCCCTTCCTATATTATATATCTATATCACACACACAGGTTTCAAGACCATTGCAAGACAATGGTTGTGGACACAAATCCTCTTTATACTAAGTTCATGCACTTGACTTGAGAGCTTGTCGTTATTCAGTTACAATACAGGTTTATTAAAATCACACATTTCAATATACTGCCATACCCAGGATTCAAAGCTATAACCTGTTGAATTCTAATCAAACACCTTACTCATTGAGCCATTTGATCCTGCATAAAAGACTATCAGTCGTTCCAGCGATGCCTCCTATTACCGAAATCCTTGCTCAAACTAAATGTGGCCATTCGGTTGGTTGTGTTTTATCATATATATTCTGCGAGTTCATTTCCTTTGCTTATGGATCCAAATATTCTATGACAGCCACAGTTAATATGTCCAATTTAAATAAATAAAAAAAAAAAAGATAATTTTGGTGCAGAACCTACAATTAAGATTTATTTTGTATTGCTTATTGAGCCCATCTCATAATCACATGTATACTTATTAACATAAAGACTGCTACCCGTCTCACCATTGATACAGTAATAAATTAGGAAAGAAAAATAAAATAAAAAACACAATCACACTTTTCTAATTTATTACTATATTGATTAATGGTGGGACAGGTAGCACAGTCTTTATGCAAATAAGACTACATAAGGTCATGAGAGGGGCTCAATAAGCAATACAAAATCATCCTTATTTTAGAAGATAATTTGGTGCGGAACCTAAATTCTCTATATCAAATATAAAAAAACTGTACAAAACAAACCAAATATACTGGCGGATCTCCAGAAATCCAAATCAAAACCCAGTCCAGATCTTCCTCGAAGAGCCGAACAGTCCCGCTGTATTTTTTTTTTTTTTTTTTTTTTTTACATCCAAATCCCAATCTTTACCATGGTCCCTAAATGTTTTATTACAATATGAATACAGAAAATAAGCCTAGGTAAAATGTAATTAATCATTGCAAATGAACTTACTATTGGGTGCATGAAACAAACTTAATACATACACTCAAGTATCGTCCACCAAATACACATCCACATTTGTCCATGGTGACGCATTGATCTCCATCTAACAAGTAGCCGGCATCACATTCGCAACCTTCGAAACATCTATCAGTACATCTCATCGGCTCGGTAATCCCAGAGCAAGTTTGCAGACAGGTTCTGGTACAAAGTGCATAATGACTATTCACTGGACAGGACATAGCTGCAAAAGGAAATGACAGGAACTGGATCAAAAAGAGATGATCTGGAAAGTGGAGATCAAGCATAC
The DNA here is from genome assembly GCF_028390025.1 of Pseudophryne corroboree. Lineage (NCBI taxonomy): Eukaryota > Metazoa > Chordata > Amphibia > Anura > Myobatrachidae > Pseudophryne > Pseudophryne corroboree. Next base: position 22,155,186 of record NC_086453.1, on the reverse strand, counting down.
ATAGTTAATGGTTCCTTCCTAAAGAGTTGGAACACTACCTTTTATATTACAGTATGGGGAACTTTTTTGTTCTATTTTGTATTTCACTCCAAATAAAATAATTTTTGCTTTGCACTCAAAACTGAATGCTGGTGTTTGCCAAGATCTTAGACCAACACCAACTTTCTCAGAAATAATTGGTAAACTTCTTTATATCTTTTACTATGAAAGTCCAAGTTCTTTTTAGAATAGGGTCTTTATTAGCAAATCAGATTTAACAGTAGAGTGGGATGTACAGTACCACCACTAGTATATACAATGTCTGCCAGTTAAAGTATATTATATAATTCTTGAAGGCTTCATTTGTGACATGTGCTGCAACTCAATGGAAAATTTGCTAGAGTTCATTTACCGTACAAAATAAGGGGCTGATTTATCAATGAGTTTTGTCATACACAAAGTTTGAAAACTAGTTACGTGTAATAAATGGTGCTCCAGCCATGTGTTTGAAAATTAACAGTTGGGATCCAATTGGCTGGAGCACAATTTATCATACGCAAGGAGTTTTAACAAAACGTTGCGTGTGATAAAACAGCCCCTAAGCATCATGTTCGTCTCAAACGGTTATATAGGTTTATTGAATGAAATGCACACCTTTCACAACTCAATGGAGAATCAGACTACTTATGCATTACATTCATCAGCAAAAACAGGGCAAGGGGACTGTTCCATTGTTAATATTTTGTTTTTAGACTTCAGCCTATACTATAGCACAGAGTTTACCAAGCTTAGTCTGCAGGGATCCCTAACAGTGCAGTCTTTATAGATCTCTGTATTACCCATGAAATGCTTAACCATGCCTGTTAATCTTAAAATATATCAGCCAGTAATAAATACACCTGCGTACCAGGTAAGAGATCTGGAAAACATGTCCAGGAACAGTGCTAGGTTGTTTTACCACCCTCCCAGACTTGAATTGTGTAGAAGTGCCACAACTGGGGTTGGGGGATTAAAGGCTGGCATCTACCGTTGCATCTAAAGTAGGCTTACCATACTATCCCTTTAAACAGGGACATCCAGTGGGTTCTGCGGCTGATTAAAACCAGGTGAAATTCAAGCTTGAAGTCAGCCAGCCACAGAACCTATGTATTTCAAGAGTGTCCCAATTTAAAGGGATAGTATAATCAACCTATTCTAAAGCCTATATACCACCACTAGCCACGAATATTTGTCTGGTGCATTGCATACACTACTATGAGACAGACTAAGGGATGTGCAGATGTGTCCTCATACTGTATATCACTGCTGCAGTTGCACCAAGTAAACAAGATTATAGTCTCCTGGTGCACCCTAGTAGCATCAAAATGTGACCAAGATGCATTTTTTTCTGCAAAAAAAAAAAAAATCTAACACTAGCAGAGTTGCATGGAACCCAGCATCTCACCATGGGTGGCATATTGAGAATAGATGTACGAGGACACATCTGTATGCCCCCATCATATGCTGGCCACATACCAAAGTCAGTCTTTGGGAAGCCCCTCTAGAGTCCCTGCATTTGCCGCTGCCAGTGGTCACACAATCATCTTTGACATTTGTAATTTGCGATGCATCCAATCAATATAAAGCTTGGAAGACTTACGACAGAATGAATCCATTCTCCATGGCTGTATAGTGACACCAGCTTCTTGGCATGCAGCAACATAACTTTGAATGCTATAGCAAAGGATGCTACCATCCCCAGCACACAGGTCATAGACACAATTGTTGAAGTATAGATCAGGGTTAATAGTGGCATAGCAAGCACTAAGGGGGCCTCCAGCCTTCTTTAGGAATCCACAGTAGACTTCAGACTTGAATATTCCTACTTTTTGGTCATTACAAGATGCACAGGCATAACCACTGCCACCACACCCATTGTCACAAGTTACACCAGGGATTGGAACCTTCCAGGAGGCTCCAAATATGGTGGCATATGTAGTCAGACTCTTGTTGGGGAGCTGGAAGTCATCATTTTTGTTGCCATTGTAATTGCCACACAGGCCACCCAACTGTTCCTTGTAGTTTCCTGGAACAGTGACCATCACGTGGTAGACCAGGTCATAGTTCACCTGAACGCCAAAGTCTGTGTCAATAATGACCCCGATTCCATTCTGGTAAGCTTGAATCTTGCCATCTTCCAAGTTCAATGGGAGGTTACCATATACGCCATTAATCTGCAAGATATTTTGCAAGAGAAATTCATTTGATGGGTTTTAAGTCTCAGATCTTAGCTTTACATTAGTTTTAAAAATATTTTGGTCTTAACTCCCAACTCATGCAGGAGGATGTATATGCAGTTTTAAGGAGTTTCACAAAAAGCTACTGTAGTTTAGACATTTTGGTTTAAGTGAATCATGAGAATAAGTATAATCAAAATCTCAATTTATATAGCATTATCTCAAATAGGACTCAAGGTTCTTGACCAGAACAATTTTTGAAGCATTTGTGTACTTCAGACAATGCTCTTGGAACAGAAAGGAGTTATGGGTTACAGCATTTTAGTCCTGTAATAAGTTTAGTAGTTTGTATAACACAACATTTGCTAATATGTCCTACATAAGTACTAAATTCTACAGAGATAGCAACTTGCCTTAATCCGACCTTGGACATTATACGCAAGAACTAGGTTGTATCCATAGACTTCAAGAGACACCAGTCTAGTTACAGAAACCTTTCCATTACCCCATTTTTCGTTTTTCACAGTGATGGCAAAAGGTACCAAGTTTTCTTTGTTTGTGATAGTCTTGGCGAGTATGTAGGTGCAGGTACCTTGAAAATCAAAGGCCAGTCCATCAAGCGATATGTAGTGAGGATCACCTGCTGCAGAACACTGAGCAGAACCCACTGGTTGACATTTCTGGACTCCATCAATAACTTTACATTCTTCATTGAGTCCACATGTAAAAGCCTTACACTGCACCACTCCACTAACTGTGCATATACACTGTTGATTGCACAGCTCACTGGAGAAAAATATTTCCCAAGACTTGTAATATTTGTCATTGTAGCTACAGCCACATTGAGAAATGGGAACACAGTCTCCCCCACTAAGGAGAAAATCATCATCACATTCACATCCCTCAAAACATGTAGGGTTGCATCCCAGTGGAGAGGAGAGCGATAGACATGTGGGAGCACAGCCAGATGCACATAGTTCATAGTGACTGTTCTTTGGACAATTTGGACCTGCAGGGAAAAAATAAAAATATTACACAAAAACTGAACATTCCATAGTTACTATAAAGCCATGTTTTAATCATTCTCTTTTCAGATAATCCAAACACGGCCATTAAAAATTTATAAAAATCAATACAGTCATTGAAACCAAAAGAAACAGTCCTGGAAACATTGCAAGGTAGACTTACTACAGAACTTGTTGGTTCTCCATGGGTATATGGAGACTCCAGCCTCTTGGCACAAAACTGCATAGCTTGCTATTATTTTGCAGAGAACATCTTGCCTGCCTTTGTAGAAGCAAGCATCATACACACAGCTCTTGAAGTATCCTTGTGGGTTTATCTTGGCATGGCAATCACGAAAAGGTCCATTCTTGTCTGTAATAATTCCACATCCTTGTTTATTGTTAATATGGTGGAGTTCCAGTTCTGCTAAATTGGGGCACTCTGCTTTGTCATCTTCATAGCAACCAGACACATTTTGCACCTTCCAGCTATTGCCAAAGTCAGATGGTTTGGTGGTTAGCTGGTTGTTTTTCATTAGGAAGTCATTGCTCTGGTCACCATCAAAGTTGCCGCAAAGACCACACATGGCTCCAGCATAGCCACCAGGAACTGTGACCGCAACACGACTGTCCCAATTGTAAGACACACGTAAACCAAAGTTTGACTGGACTATTGCAGTGTCACCCTGCCTGTAGATGGACAGCTTGCCATTATCAACTATGAAGGGGAGGTTTGTTAATATACCGTTCAGCTGTGTGGGGAAAGCACAAAAAAGAAGCACATTAAATACCCATTCTCTTAAAAAAAAAAAAAAAAAAAAAAAAAAAAAAAGTAAGAAATGTCTGTAGTTAATTATAAACAATGTTGTTTAACAGAATGTTGACATAGAATATTGGGGGGGGGGGGGGGTGTCATTCCGAGTTGTTCGCTCGCTAGCAGATTTTAGCAGCATTGCACACACTAGGCCGCCGCCCTCTGGGAGTGTATCTTAGCATAGCAGAATTGCGAACGAAAGATTAGCAGCATTGCGAATAGAAAATTCTTAGCAGTTTGAGTAGCTCGAGACTTACTCCTACACTGCGATCAGCTCAGGCCGTTTCGTTCCTGGTTTGACGTCACAAAAACGCCCTGCGTTCGCCCAGCCACCCCCCCGTTTCTCCAGTCACTCCTGCGTTTTTCCCCGACACGCCTGCGTTTTTTAGCCAACGCCAGGAAAACGCTGAGTTACCACCCAGTAACGCCCCTTTTCTGTCAATCATTTACTGAACACCAGTGCGACTGAAAAGCGCTGCAGAAGCCACAGCAAAAGCTACGTTTTTAGTAAAATAACTAAGCGCGTGCGCTCTGCGTAAGCAACTAATCGCAGTATAGCGAAAATCGGCAATGAGCGAACAACTCGGAATGACCCCCATAAGCCACATTGCTTGTATTGCATAGGTGCACGCGCATAATGTTGGCAAACTCACCAAAATCCTGTCCTTGAACTGCCTTCTGACGACAACATCAAAGCTATAGATCTTGACTTGAACTGCGGAGATGTAAGACACAACTCCGATCCCTCGGTTATCATTTTGAGTATTGACCTGGAAGTCTATTAGGTCTTCTGACTTATTGCAGAGTCCAGCAAATTGGTAGATGCATGTACCCTGGAAGTTATATCTCACTCCATCAAAGGTGAAGTAGTGGGGATCTCCTGAAGCTGAGCAAGTACCATAAGATACAGGATAACAATCTTGGAGGCCACTGACCACGGAACATTTCTCTGAAGACTTACACCGGGTGGATGTGCATTCAACCTTCTTGGTGACAGGATTACAAGAGCACTGCTTCTCACACTTACTGTCACCCCAGAACCTCTCATTGGCTGCGTAGAGCTTCCCTAGGTAGATGCATCCACAGTTCGCCTTGGGTATACACTTTCCTCCATCTAGCACGTATCCATCCTTACACTGACAGGTTTCCACACAGGTGTCAGAGCACACGGATGGTACAGCATCATCGTTACAGGTAAGTGGACATGCTTGAGCGCATAGCTTGTACTGGCTGTTCTCAGGGCATTGCATTGCTGTGAGAAAAAAATTAAAATAAAAGAGGGACTACATATATCCAAGTTCTCATTCATTTACCAGTAGTCTGAATAAAGGGTCAAACAAGTTTCTTCACAACACTATGGCTATAATTTAGCTGTATTACGATCTGTATAATGCCTAGTCTGTAGTCATTAATGGAGGTATTTGCAGATAGTATGCTAAAAGTAATTTTAAGTCTATGCCCTAAAAACATAACACAATCTCACAAAAAGTGACATACCTGTATGCATTGAAGATATTCTTTCGTTACACTGTAAGCAGGAATAACCAAGCAAAGAAACACTGTATGATATAAATATACTGTATTGCCAAACCAGCGAATTAAAATAATCTGAATTGTCAAACATTTAAAAAAAGGAACCATCTATTTCAGGTTGTCCATGTATACTTTGCTATTGCTAGGATTGAAACACAGATTTCTCCAGATTAAGTTTAGGCTGTAAGGAGGGGGGTGTTGAATTAGGCACCCCCATGGAAGGTTAGCTTGCTTCCTAACCACAGGCTGGATTCTAAACAGTGGGATGCCGCATTCGGAATCCCATCTGCCAGCATTTCAAACCCATCCTTTGCTGGGAACCAATTGCTACACGAACTATAAAAGGAAATAATTGTTTTTAAAAGGACATTTGGTTAATGTGAACCGGACCAGATGCTGTAGTTTGTGCAGAGATGTTGCATTTTATACTTACGACATCCAGAGACTTGTCTCCATTCTGCAATCTGTACATTACTTCTCTGGCAGGCGTCAACATAGGTTTTCAAACTCTGGCAGAGAATCTGTTTGGAACCTCCATTCATGCACTGATCATAGACACAGTTATCCAGGTATGGCCTTGGATCTATGACAGATTGGCATTGTTGGAAGGGACCATCAAGTGCCTTAGATAGAAGGCCACAACTTTCTTCACTTGAGTATTTCAGTTGAGTTTCGAGAGGGCAGGTCTTGCACTCTCCATTACAGTTGTGCCAGCAGAACCGGTCACCGTCCAACACTTCCCAGCTTTTACCAAACTCAATCATGTTAGGAGCCCGAGTGCCATCTGGTTTCATGAGGTCATCTGATGGGTTTCCATTGTAGTTCCCACATAGGCCACAAACACTGCCAGATAAGCTGGTGGAGATCTGTATTTTTAGGATAGAGTTCCAGTCATAGTATACCTTCAAGGAAAAGTCAGTTTCTAAGACAAGAAATCCACCAGATTGATAGAGACGTACTTGACCACTATTCAAGCTCAAGGGGAGAGCTTGACGTTGGTTGTTCAGCTGAAAATTAAATAATGGAGAGATATTGAAAATTCTTAGCAACAATCAGACATTGTTTGCTCTAGCTGTATGTTCTATCCCACATTCAAGCATTGCCACTTACCCTTACAAAGCCATACTCCCCTCTCACTACAGAGACAGTGTTCTCATAAACTTGTATTGCAACGTAGCCGATATAAGAAACACGGGTATTGCCTCGATTTTTATTCTTGGCTTCTATATTGAAAGTTGGAAGGCCACTGTCATTACCACAAGTCTTGGCAACAGTGTAACTGCAGGTTCCTTGGAAGTCATAGTAGCGACCATCAAAAGTGCGGTAATGGGGATCACCAACAGCATGACAATAAGCCTCAGAGTATGGAGAACACACTGGTTTCCCATTGGACATCTTGCACGTCTCTCTAGCTCTGCATTTAATGGTGCTGCAAGATGGACTAACAGTACCTGGAAACAAAGAAATATTAACAAATGAAACTTATTCTATGTGAATTAATTTGATTCACCATGTTAATAGCAATTTAGTAAGATATGCAAATATTAACCCCTGATTTCAGTTGAAAAATCTGTCCTAACATGGCTTATGCCAACTCCTGGTGAAGTCTTTTAGCCAACATTCAATATTTGAGAGGGACCCGCTGTGCGCATGCGCAGGTCCCATCCTGCTCGAGCAGTTAATGCAATTGGGTTGCATTAAGTGTAGAGATGAGAGAGTTCGGTTCCCTGAGAACCGAACCCCCCCACCCAAACGTCATGCTCCGAGCCCAGATCCAAGTCTGACTCGGGACTTCCCGCCAGACTCAAACCAGAACGAGGCAAAACGTCATTCCGCGGGTTTTTGATTCCATATAAACAGCTGTGCATCGCAATCAATTTCTCTTTGGACTTTGAGTGAGGCAGACAGACCTGTTTCTCTGTGGGTGGTGGTGTCGAGTGGGGTTAGTGTGTGCTCTGTAGGGGTGCAGCTGCAGTCACTGGTCTACCTGTGCTGTCCTGGCTGTCACTGGTGTGTCATGTGCTGCAGCTGTACATGGGCGTTGCCGTCCTGGCTGTCACTGTGTTGTACAGTGTGCAGGGGCACTGTCCTCCTCCTGTATGTTGTAAAAATTCAGAGAGGTGCAGTTAAAAATTAAAAGCACACTGCTCTTGTATGCTGCAAAATATAGGGGTGCTGCTGTTCAACAGCACACTGGCCCTGTATGTTGTAAAAATTCAGGAGTGCAGTGAAAATCAATGTACACTGCCCTGTCTTGTATGCTGTAAAATTAAAGGGGTGTTGTGAAAATACAGGGGTGCTGTCACCATCTGCGGTTGCGATGTCTAGGCCTGACCTTCACGACACTATGGGAAGAGGAGGCTCCTACCACCATTTGCACGCCCCCTGCAAGTGCTGGTAGGAGCACCTCCACTCCAGTTGCTGATATTGAGATTGAGGATGTCACTGTAGAAGTACACCAGGATGAGGAGGATATGGGTGTAGCTGGCGCTGCAGAGGAAGTGGACGATAAGAATTCTGATGGTGATGTGGTTTGTTTGAATAAGGCACCAGTGGAGACTGTGGTTGTCCATGGGATGAAAAAGCCCATTGCCATGCCTGGGAAAAAATACCAAAAAAGCCACCTCTTCAGTGTGGAATTATTTCTCCACAAATCCGGATAACAGGTGTCAAGCATCTGTTGCCTTTGTCAATCCATAAGTAGTAATAATTATTTCCTCTGTGGGGGCGAGGATGTAAACACTGAAGAGGGGGGGGGGGGGGGATCAGAGGATGAGGATGACATCTTGCCACTGTAGAGCCAGTTTGTGCAAGGAGAGATTAATTGCTTCTTTTTTAATGGGGGCCCATACAAAGCAATCATTTCAGCCACAGTCATGTGGCAGACCCTGTCGCTGAAATGATTGGTTTGTTAAAGTGTGCATGTCCTGTTTATACAACATAATGGTGGGGTGGGATGGCCCAAGAACAAAACCATCTTGCATATCTTTTTTTCTGTGCTGTTTCGGGCCTAGATTTAAAACTGCCATCCTGTCTGACACTGCGGTGCCATTCCTAGATGGGCCAGGTGTTTGTGCCGCACACACTTATGTCTCTTACCTTAGTCATCCAGCTACCTCATTGCAACCCTTTGGGCTAAAAACAAATATTGTGAGGTGTTCAGAATAGACTGTAAATGAATGTTATTGAGGTTAATACTGTAGGATCAAAATTATCTCCAAATTCTGATTTTAGCTGTTTTTGTGGGGTTTTTAATAAAATCATCCAGATCCAAAACCCGAAAGGGTGGTTTTGGCAAAACCAATCCAGATCCAAAACACGAAGCGTGCCGAAAGCACATCTCTAATTAGGTGTGAATGCCTCCGCCTGATTGACAGAGCATTTGTGGGGTGTTGCCAGGGAAATGGAGGCATACGAGCTGAATCTTCGGGGGTTCCTTAGTTTCTGCAGCCATGCTCTAATTGCAGCGCAATTACAGTTTGAGCGTGATCACAGTGGGTGGGTGTTGGATAGCATGCTGGGCAGCCTTGCCTTGCAATGGGTGGCCCACAGCATGCGATTGCCAGTGTAGCAGATTCTACTAAATAGCAGAATCTGCTACTCTTACTGTATTAGGCCCTAAGAACTAGATGCATAACAATACTGTATGTTGGAAAAGAGAAACAAAATCACTGCATATTTCTAACTGAAGTCACTCAACATGTGTTCATGTTGACTTCAAGTGCCTTATTGAGACTTCCATTAGTGTAGACATCATGAGATACTGTTAATGGAATGGGTATGATATTCTACTTATGAAGAAAGTAAACTCACCGTTAATGCAAATAGCTGGGGATCCATAGCTGTTAAGACTGATAAAGCCATATGACAGCAACATAAAGGGTGATGATGGATTCTCAACCAATTGGAAGCTAAAGTTTTTCCCTAATCCCTGAGCTGCCCAAGAATAATCAGTTCCAGTAATATTTTTCCACGATAAACCTTGGACAAGGCTTTTGTTTATATGGATTTTAGAGATGTCCGTGGTCATTGCCACTATTAAGCCATAGTTGTCAAAGTCCTGTTGGCCATATATATAGTAGGAAGAGCAATAGCTGCTAACTGGTGGTATAGTCATCAGCAGAGGATCATATTGTGTTAAATTCTTGTCCATCCAACCAGTACAGTAGTAAATAACTTGAACGCCAGCACTGGCAGAAAGGTAAATGGATACATTGACTGGTATAGTCAGCTGAATCACTTGCCCTGTGCTCAAGTCCAGGGTTGATCTCACCGCATTGATTTGGTAGCTGATCTTTGTATTCTGAGCAGCCACCACATATACAATATCAGGCTTGGTTTGTAAGAAGATTGGAGGTATGATGAATGTGGTACCCCAGCTGGAGACTGGCCTGAGTTGCTCATATACATGATTGCACCTTGTATTGTTCCATGTGCATGTGTGACCACTCAAGACTGCCACAGGTTTCTGAGAAATCACTCTGGTCCCAGACAGATCATCTCTGCTGAGTAGCTGAAGAGCGTTATAAGGTTCTAGAAGTACAGTCAAGTTTGCTCCAGCTGGGTAGAGTTTCTCTTGATACACGACTGCTCCTGTGAGATAGACATCTACATTGGTAGCTTCTTCATTACTGACTACAGAGAATTCCTTAAACCCATCATCAGGGCCACCTAAAGGTGTCACCACATAATAGTCACTGCCAAGGTCTTCAGCGGGATACACAATGCTAGTGTCAGCGCTTTTTAACTTATAGTTCAGAGACAAGACTGAGATCTCTTTATCAGCCTGGATTACTATTACATTGCTTGACTTGCCGACACCAGACAACTCTGCATTTTCGGGGATTTGGACAGTGAGAGTGGCTCGGTCATTTAAATTTAAGACCTGTTTGAAGCTGGATTTGTTCATCCACACGGTTACTGTAGTGGAAGGGTTGTACCCAGTAATGAAGAGCTTGAAGGTGCCAGTACTGTAAGATAACTTGTAGTTCTGCATGAAGACCGTAACAAAATTCTTGCCCAGTGGACCTGCTGAGCAGGTTCCTAAAAAAAAAAAAAAAAAAAAAATGTATTATATAACATGTTGCTTACTACAGACAAAGGAGACTTCAGTGTAAGTTTATAAAGTCCCTATTTTCATGAGCATGATATTGCCTTAGAGCAGCTATGGCCAAGCCTATTGATTAATAACTATTTAGGAAACATGGTTCGAAATGATGGAGCTAGAATCATATGCATATGACCTTTTTACTGAACCTCAGCTAGTTTCAATGATATGATCAAACGCTGCAAAATGTCAGTCTTTACACAATCTCTGAAGCCTCCTGATCAGTTCCATCATTACCAGCTACAGTGTCTGGTTGAAGTTCTTATGCTTCCCAGGGCTGGTGACTAGACATCTTCTCAAACCAGAGCTTCCATTTCAAGTAGTTGGAGCTTCTTTTTAACGCAAGGTAAAAAAAAAAAATGCAAATATGACAATAACTATAACTACAGTTTGGGACACCAAACAGTCCAAATGTTACTATGCGTGTTTGAGCACCGGTGGTTAAGTGAAAAGAATTGAGGTATACTTTCCCAAAACCCTTCCATTATACTCCAGGATTTAATTATATCCATGCTTGAGGGCAAGTGACTTTATTAGCAGCTCAGTCAATTTAATTTAAGTCACCTATGCGCAAGCATAGATATCCTTAAAACCTGGACTGCAACAGTAGAGTTTGGGGAACTCTGGATTGAGGGCAGGATGTATAGAAGTAAAAAATGCTATAAACCTCTCAAACAGAGCAGTTTTGATGTTTGCTGCAATATATAGTGATCCCCATACACATTAGCAAAATCTGCAGTTTATTGGAGATCTGCTGCAGACCATCAAATGCTATGGTGCTGAGATTTGCCCATATGCAGCAAGCTCTGGAAAGTTTAGCTTTCAGGAGCTGTCCCTTAAGGGCAAGGTCATCTATAGACTGTTGCCTGTAGAAACCTATGGGCTGCTAGTTTTCACAAAATGTATTTTCAATGCATGTGTCCTCATGCACCATACAGCCCTAGATGTCCGGAGAGACAGACTCTGGAAGAAGTAGCTTACTGTAACTTTCCTTCAAGAGTGTGTCTTAGTCACAGATGCAGAGAACCTTGCACAGCTTACTAAACACGCTGGGCTGTGTCTGAACCTTAATACCAAATACTACAGCTTTTTCTCATGCCACGTTTAATTAAGAGTCATCTGTGACTTTGGAGGTCTAAGCCTTGGATGGAGATGAAGTTGACGGAGATAAAGTATCAGCCAACCAACTCCTATAGTTAGGAGTTTTTCAAACCAAACCTTTAACATGGTAGCTAGGAGATGATTGGCTGGTACTTTATCTACAATTTTTTCCACTCAACCTTGACAAAGACCACAGCAGTGGTCAAAATGCATTGGTAGAGTGGTGCAAGCGTGGATCAGCTCTTGGTGGTGGGTACACTTGGACTGATGCCTGGGTCCACTGATGTACAACTTATGCTGTTCAGGCTGGTTAAATACTACTGCTCACCTATATGAGGGTTAGGCACCCACAAGGGAGGGTTAGGGTAGGGGGCAGGGGAGAGATAGGGTACTTTACAGGGGGCTGTCAGGACTCTGATAGTCAGGATGCCACTGTTTGTATTCTGACTACCGGCATGTACATTGGGATATCATACAGATTCCCTTGGAGTTTTTAGCTGCAAGACACTTACATATTACAGATCTATGGTTATATACAGATCGATCCACGGTTATCTTGGCTAGTTTGCTGCGCCTAGGCACACCATGGTTTATTTACATAAGCCTTCATCTATTGTTCTCAGCTGCAATACAATACAGAGGACAATACAGCAGGGGATTAAAGTCCAACTGCCCAGTCTCAGTTAAACCTATTAAAGGCTAAAATAAACATGGACCCATCTGTATGGCTGCTTGATTTGTTTCTCTATCCTCTTCTGTCTTCTCTGGTTGTACTCATCCCGTGTGACTGCAGCCATTCTGGAGATGAGCTTTATTTTCCATCTCCTGAGGCTACTCTACCTGCACAGCAGCCTGGTCACTGCTCCCACGCAAAGAGAATATAAAGTCCTCAACTCTACTATGAGCCTGAGGAGGTGCTTGTAGATGGAAACCAAGACCCATTATTGGCTGATGGGATTCCAGATATACTGTAGTAAATCTATTTATACTGAATGTGGACAGGAGAGTGGAGAGGTGTTAATGTTTTATACAGAGTACAGGGCATAGGCAATCAGTAAATACAGAATATTAGATTAATCACTTACCACACAGGACAACCAGCAAGACACTCAGCAGCAGGGCTGGCAATTTACCCATGGCTGAAAAGACATACAAAATTATTTTCACACACCAACCTGACTCTTGGAGCTCATTGCTCCAGACTAATACCACCCCTCTGACTGGGCACTAAACACAAACATTCTGAATATGCCTCCATAGAGCAGTTTAACCATAGGAGATTGGCAATACTGGTTTAGCCTAACTTAAAAAGCTACACAGGGGTCAGACTATAGCCCCCATTCATTCATTATAGTGGGGACTGCGGTCTGCAGCAGCAATTAGCCGTTTGCAGGAGACTTACAGTATGTAGGCTTTCCAGAACATCCTTTAATCCAGGACACCTAGGATTTACACAGGTTCTGTGGGCCTGATTGAAATCAGGTGAAATGCAGGCTTGAATTCAGCCAGCCACGGAACCTGTGTAAAACCATTAGTGTCCCAGATTAAAGGGATATTATGGCAACTCTACTTACTGTGGGCGGGATGTACTAATGTACATCGCCACTCTGCGCCACGATGCTGATCGCATATGTACGAACATATGCGATCAGCATTGCGGAGGACAGCTCTTCCGATAAGAGCTGTCCTCCGCAATGCGCAGCGGCAGCCTGACTTCCGGGATTCGGCCCCAGGAGTCAGTCTGCGCATGCGCGGGGTGACGGGGGCGGCCGCAGGGCATGCTGGGAGGGATCCGATCGGATCCCTCACACAGCATTGCGGAGAGAAGCCCATAGGCTTCTATGGACTATCGCCAGTTAAAGCTGTCCTGCCAGCCAGGGGTTAGTAGTACATCAGGAAAAATGTGGTAAACAGGGAGTTTACCGCATTTTCCGCTTAGTACATCCCGCCCAGTATGTGAAATCTCCTGCATTAGGCAATTAGTACATACATAGCAACAATTTATACAGTTAAGATAGAACTGGAGTTTTTACATAATTGATGAAAAACCTTGATAAATTGTCCATTTATAATTAAACTAGAATCACATGCCAAATGAGTACACCCAATTCAGATGAGCAGTGTAGTTATCACATACTTGCCTACCTGACCCTCTCCATGAGGGAGAAAATGCTCTGTTCCTGGACTTTCCTGGTAATGTATGATTGCCATCACCTGTGGTGAAACACCTTTCTTATCAATTACCTAGCTCACCACAGGTGATGGCAATCATACATTACCAGGAAAGTCCAGGAACAGAGCATTTTCTCCCTCATGGAGAGGGTCAGGTAGGCAAGTATGAGTTATCAATATGAAGTCAGTCTGCAGTAAGGGCAATGCTGCAAAAGGCCTTTTCCATACTGTACATCTCTATGATGATCTAGAACACAGGTTCTCAAACTCGGTCCTCAGGACCCCACACGGTTCATGTTTTGCAGGTTACCTGTAGATTTTTAAAATGTGACAGTTGGTGATACACAGAGCAGCTGCCGGGTGACATGGAAAACAAGAACCATGTGGGGTCCTGAGGACAGAGTTTGAGAACCACTGATCTAGAAGAAGGGGTTACAGATGCATGGAAATTATCTTTAACTCATGCAGTGTTGGCAAACTAGTAATACATAGAGTAGATTGCGTTAAAGACAAATGTATATGAAACCAAGCTTATCACAGCAATTCACTTGTACAAGCTAATATAATAAAAGGTCTCCTGTGTTGTATTTAGGATATTAAATATACCACTTGTTAAATACAATTAAAGTGTCATGTATGCATTATATGATCTTTAGCATTTTGATTTACAATTAAAGTTTTAATTTATTTATTTTAGTAAACCTGACAAAACACTTAACTCTAGCAACAGAGGGAAGATGCACTATGCCTTAGAGAGTGATAAACTGGAGAGAGATAAATTACCAGCCAATCAGCTCCTAACTGCCATGTCACAGGCTGTGTTTGTTACTTTAGCTCCATCAACTTTAGCTCTCTCCAATGCTCTGTGCATAGACACCTGTATCTCTCTCTTAGTACATCTCCCTCAGGCAGTCTTCAAAATTCCAAAGCTTCAACAATTATGTTGGAAAAGCAGAGTAATTAGTTTTACTGGTCTAATATAAAACACCAATATATTGCACCATAAACCCTCTTCATGCAGCTCACTACATCATCACCACTCCCATAACCTACCTGCAGGTACCCAGGACTTAATCCACACCACAGCCAAATACCTTAAGAACTCAGGAGTTAATGGATAATTACCTAGTAGATGGGGAACAGGTGTGACAAGGCTCCTCGGCCACACAGTAATCACAAAAACAAATCAGGAGGTTCTGAGATTTTTTGCAAGATTTAAAGGTTCCCCAATCCACCAATCTGCACCCACACATTACAGATATGTCTCAGTCAGGGGCGTAGCCAGAACTTTGTGGGCATAGCAACATTTTGAAGGGGCCCCCGTCCCAATGCTTTTAGAGAGACACTTCTCTGCAGCAGTTGTTAATTGTATGCCCTATACCAGGCATTCCCAACCTCGGTCCTCAAGGCACACTAACAGTCCTGGTTTTAGTAATCTCTACGCTTGTACACAGGTGACTGAATTAGTACCTCAGTTATTTTGAGTTAACCATCTGTGCTGAAGCCTGGCTATCACTAAAACCTGCACTGTTGGTGTGCCTTGAGGACCGCGGTTGGGAATGCCTGCACTATACTATAATAGTGCCCTAGTTCATTTTCTGTACCATAGTAGAGCCTTATTTAATGTTATGCCCCATAGTAGTGCCCTAGTTTCTTTTATGAATCGCAGTAGTGCTTAAGTTCCCCCTATGTCACATTTCAGAGCTGCCAGTACACATTATGCCGCACAGTACCCCAAATTCAGATTACGATATATAAAGCTTCTTGGTCATATTGCGCCTCATTACAATGCCCGGGTTCATATAATATAACATTAAAATGCCTCACAGTTCATTTTATACCACTCTACAATGAGCAGGTACAGGGGCATACCTAGATATATTGCAGGCCCCAAGGAAAAAGTTTGAAAGGAAACCTACACACCACCCAAAGGCAAAAAATTTATATAACACATGTAACTGTGACAGGGAAGGTGGGCCCCATAGCATCTGCACTCCCTGCACCTATGGTAGCTACACACTGTATATAACACATGTAACTGTGACAGGGAAGGTGGCCCCTCTCAGCTCTGGGCCCCATAGCAGCTGCACTCCCTGCATCTATGGTAGCTACATCCTGCATATAACACATGTAACTGTGACAGGGAAGGTGGCTCCTCTCAGCTCTGGCCCCATAGCAGCTGCACTCCCTGCACCTATGGTAACTATGCCCTGTATATAACACATGTAACTGTGACAGGGAAGGTGGCCCCTCTCAGCTCTGGCACCATAGCAGCTGCACTCCCTGCACCTATAGTAACTACGCCCTGTATATAACACATGTAACTGTGACAGGAAAGGTGGCCCCTCTCAGCTCTGGGCCCCATAGCAGCTGCACACCCTGCACCTATGGTAGCCAGGGCCGGCTCCAGGCCTAATAGCACCCTGTGCGAGAAAATTTCAAAGCGCCCCATCCCATACTCTATGCGCGCGCAGAAGGCGCGCGTGCTCCTGGAAAGTGGGCGTGGTCTCCTGGAAAAGTGGGTGGGGCCTCGCAACTTCATATTATCACACTATAAATAAATATATTTTCACACCCCCTCTACGCACACAATTAGCAGCATTACACATAACAGCCACAGCAGTGTTCCTTACACACAATGTCTCCAGTATAGTGACAGATACACATAATGTCTACAGTAGTGCAGTGCCAGATAGACATGACATGCCCCGCAGCAGTGCCAGCTACACATGACATGCCCCCAGCAGTGCCAGATAGACATGATATACCCCCCAGCAGTGCCAGATAGACATGACATGCCCCGCTGCAGTGCCAGATAGACATGATATACCCCCCAGCAGTGCCAGATAGACAAGACATGCCCCGCTGCAGTGCCAGCTACACATGATATGCCCCCCAGCAGTGCCAGCTACACATGATAGTTTTAGGGCAGGGGTGCTTATCACGGGGAGGGCACATTTTGCATTCGGGAGGGCACATATTTAAGTTAGAAGGGCAAAATTATGTACATACTGTAATGCTTGTTGCTCCGTTCAAAATCATGGACCTTGCGTGCCAAAGGCGCGCATCAAAAATTTAGGGCCGTTGCTTCGTGGGGAAGGTGCGTGGCCACATAATAGTGGCAATTCGTATTACACCACACAGTAGTGCAGTTAATACACACTGCACTAGATAGAACCTCCTAGACACTTTGCGCCAGGCAGAGCACGTTAGACACTTTGCGCCAGGCAGAGCACTGATACTCATTGCCTAGCCACAGACGCCTAGCGGGAACACTACATGATATGCTCCCCAGCCGTGCCAGCTACACATGACATGCCCCCCAGCAGTGCCAGATACAGAAATGCCCCCACAGTGCCATAAATGCCCCCACGGTGCCAGATACAGAAATGCCCCCACAGTGCCAGATATGCCCCCACAGTGCCAGATATGCCCCAACAGTGCCAGAAATGCCCCCCACAGTGCCAGAAATGCCCCCCACAGAGCCAGATATGCCCCCACAGAGCCAGAAATGCCCCCACAGAGCCAGATAAATGCCCCCACAGTGCCAGATAAATGCCCCCACAGTGCAAGATAAATGCCCCCACAGTGCAAGATAAATGCCTCCACAGTGCCAGATAAATGCCCCCACAGTGCGGTTCCAACCCCCCCCCCAAATACCTGCGGCGCTGGGGAGGAGTACTGCTGTCCGCCTGTCCGAGTGCGGGAGTGCTGGCGGGCGGGCGAGTGAGAGTGAGGGTCCGGGTGAGGGTCCGGGTGTGGGCGGGCGGCCACTTGTGTGCGTTATGCGCGTTGCGCGGCGCCGGCGTCTGACGTTAGAAACCGGCGCAGCGCGCATAGCGCACACACGAGCGGGCCGGGCCAATGCTGCACACACAGGGCCGGCTCCAGCATCGAATATGGCGGAGCCAGCGCGCGGCGCCCATTAAGGGTGGCGCCCTGCGCGGCCGCTCTATTAGGACATGCCTAGAGCCGGCCCTGATGGTAGCTACACCCCTGTATCATACTTGCCTACCTGACCCTCTCCATGAGGGAGAAAATGCTCTGTTCCTGGACTTTCCTGGTAATGTATGATTGCCATCACCTGTGGTGAACTAGTTAATTGATAAGAAAAGTGTTTCACCACAGGTGATGGCAATCATACATTACCAGGAAAGTCCAGAAACAGAGCATGTTCTCCCTCATGGAGAGGGTCAGGTAGGCAAGTATGCCTGTATATAACACATGTAACTGTGACAGGGAAGGTGGCCCCTTTCAGCTCTGGGCCCATAGCAGCTGCACTCCCTGCACCTATGGTAGCTACACCCCTGTATATAACACATGTAACTGTGACAGGAAAGGTGGCCCCTCTCAGCTCTGTGCCCCATAGCAGCTGCACTGCCTGCACCTATGGTAGCTGTACACACCCTGTATATAACACATGTAACTGTGACAGGGAAGGTGGCCCCTCTCAGCTCTGTGCCCCAAAGCAGCTGCACTTCATGCACCTATGGTAGCTACACCCCTGTATATAACACATATAACTGTGACAGGGAAGGTGGCTCCTCTCAGCTCTGGGCCCATACCAGCTGTACTCCCTTCACCTATGGTAGCTACACCCTGTATATAACACATGTAACTGTGATAGGGAAGGTGGCCCCTCTCAGCTCTGGGCCCCATAGCAGCTGCACTCCCTGCACCTATGGTAGCTACACCCTGTATATAACACATGTAACTGTGACAGGGAAGGTGGCCCCTCTCAGCTCTGGACCCCATAGCAGCTGCACTCCCTGCACCTGTGGTAGCTACACCCTGTATATAACACATGTAACTGTGACATTGAAGGTGGCTCCTCTCAGCTCTGGGCCCCATAGCAGCTGCACTGCCTGCAACTATGGTAGCGACACCCTGTATATAACACATGTAACTGTGACAGGGAAGGTGGCCCCTCTCAGCTCTGGGCCCATAGCAGCTGCACTGCCTGCACCTATGGTAGCGACACCCTGTATATAACACATGTAACTGTGACAGGGAAGGTGGCCCCTCTCAGCTCTGTGCCCCACAGCAGCTGTACTGCCTGCACCTATGGTAGCTACACCCTGTATATAACACATGTGACTGTGACAGGGAAGGTGGCCCCTCTCATCTCTGGGCCCCATAGCAGCTGCACTGCCTGCACCTATGGTAACTACACCCTGTATATAACACATGTGACTGTGACAGGGAAGGCGGCCTCTCTCAGCTCTGGGCCCCATAGCAGCTGGACTCCTTGCACCTATGGTAGCTACACCCTGTATATAACACATGTGACTGTGATAGGGAAGGTGGCCCCTCTCAGCTTTGGGCCCCATAGCAGCTGCATTCCCTGCACCTATGGTAGCTACACCCTGTATATAACACATGTGACTGTGACAGGGAAGGTGGCCTCTCTCAGCTCTGGACCCCATAGCAGCTGCACTCCCTGCACCTATGGTAGCTACACCCTGTATATAACACATGTGACTGTGACAGGGAAGGTGGGCCCCTCTCAGCTCTGGGCCCCATAGCAACTGCACTCTCTGCACCTATGGTAGCTACACCCTGTATATAACACATGTAACTGTGACAGGGAAGGTGGCCCCTCTCAGCTCTGGGCCCCATAGCAGCTGCACTCCCTGCACCTATGGTAGCTACACCCTGTATATAACACATGTATCTGTGATAGGGAAGGTGGCCCCTCTCAGCTCTGGGCCCCATAGCAACTGCACTCCCTGCACCTATGGTAGCTACACCCTGTATATAACACATGTAACTGTGACAGGAAGGTGACCCCTCTCAGCTCTGGGCCCCATAGCAGCTGCACTCCCTGCACCTATGGTAATAACTACATCCCTGTATATAACACATGTAACTGTTACTGGGAAGGTGGCTCCTCTCAGCTCTGGGCCCCATAGCAGCTGCACTGCCTGCAGCTATGGTAGCTACACCCTGTATATAACATATGTAACTGTGACAGGGAAGGTGGCCCCTCTCAGCTCTGGGCCCCATAGCAGCTGCACTTCCTGCACCTATGGTAGCTACACCCTGTATATAACACATGTGACTGTGACAGGGAAGGTGGACCCTCTCAGCTCTGGGCCCCATAGCAGCTGCACTCCCTGCACCTATGGTAGATACACCCTGTATATAGCACATGTAACTGTGACAGGGAAGGTGGCCCCTCTCAGCTCTGGGCCCCATAGCAGCTGCACTGCCTGCACCTATGGTAGCTACACCCTGTATATAACACATGTAACTGTGACAGGGAAGGTGGCCCCTCTCAGCTCTGGGCCCCATAGCAGCTGCACTTCCTGCACCTATGGTAGCTACACCCTGTATATAACACATGTGACTGTGACAGGGAAGGTGGACCCTCTCAGCTCTGGGCCCCATAGCAGCTGCACTTCCTGCACCTATGGTAGATACACCCTGTATATAATAGAGATGAGCGGGTTCGGTTCCTCGGAATCCGAACCCCCCCGAACTTCAGCCTTTTTACACAAGTCCGAGGCAGACTCGGATCTTCCCGCCTTGCTCGGTTAACCCGAGCGCGCCCGAACGTCATCATCCCGCTGTCGGATTCTCGCGAGGCTCGGATTCTATCGCGAGACTCGAATTCTATATAAGGAGCCGCGCGTCGCCGCCATTTTCACACGTGCATTGAGATTGATAGGGAGAGGACGTGGCTGGCGTCCTCTCCGTGTAGAATAGATTAGAGAGACACTTGATTTACTACTTGGGGAGCATTAGGAGTACTCAGTACAGTGCAGAGTTTTGCTGATAGTGACCAGTGACCACCAGTTTTATTTATAATCCGTTCTCTGCCTGAAAAAAAACGATACACAGTCACATACCATATCTGTGCTCAGCCTCAGTGTGCTGCATGATAATATCATCTATGTATATCTGACTGTGCTGAGTGCTCACAGCTCACACAGCTGAATTGTGGGGGAGACTGGGGTGCAGTTATAGCAGGAGTACAGTGCACACTTTTGCTGCCAGTGTGACTGACCAGTAACCACCAGTATATTGTCTGCCTGAAAAAGTTAAACAAACACTCCTGTGGTGTTTTTTTTATTTATTCTATAAACGCATTCTGCTGACAGTGTCCAGCAGGTCCGTCATTCATTATATTATATAAATATTTACCTGCAGTAGTGTTATATTTTTTTTGTTCATCTCTATCATCTTTATCATCTCTATATTAGCAGACGCAGTACGGTAGTCTACGGCTGTGGCTACCTCTGTGTCGTCAGTGCTCGTCCATAATTGTATACCTACCTGTGGTGGGGTTTTTTTTTCTATCTTCTTCATACTAGTAGTTTAGGAGTCTGCTGACAGTGTCCAGCAGGTCCGTCATTATATTATATATACCTGCAGTAGTGATATATATATATTTTTTATATCATTATCATCTCTATACTAGCAGACGCAGTACGGTAGTCCACGGCTGTGGCTACCTCTGTGTCGTCAGTGCTCGTCCATAATTGTATACCTACCTGTGGTGTTTTTTTTTTTCTATCTTCTTCATACTAGTAGTTTAGGAGTCTGCTGACAGTGTCCAGCAGGTCCGTCATTATATTATATATACCTGCAGTAGTGATATATATATATATTTTTTATATCATTATCATCTCTATACTAGCAGACGCAGTACGGTAGTCCACGGCTGTAGCTACCTCTGTGTCGTCAGTGCTCGTCCATAATTGTATACCTACCTGTGGTGGGGTTTTTTTTTCTATCTTCTTCATACTAGTAGTTTAGGAGTCTGCTGACAGTGTCCAGCAGGTCCGTCATTATATTATATATACCTGCAGTAGTGATATATATTTTTTTTATATCATTATCATCTCTATACTAGCAGACGCAGTACGGTAGTCCACGGCTGTAGCTACCTCTGTGTCGTCAGTCACTCGTCATCCATAAGTATACTAGTATCCATCCATCTCCATTGTTTACCTGAGGTGCCTTTTAGTTGTGCCTATTAAAATATGGAGAACAAAAATGTTGAGGTTCCAAAAATAGGGAAAGATGAAGATCCACTTCCACCTCGTGCTGAAGCTGCTGCCACTAGTCATGGCCGAGACGATGAAATTCCATCAACGTCGTCTGCCAAGGCCGATGCCCGATGTCATAGTACAGAGCATGTAAAATCCAAAACACAAAATATCGGTAAAAAAAGGACTCAAAAATCTAAAATAAAATCGTCGGAGGAGAAGCGTAAACTTGCCAATATGCCATTTACCACACGGAGTGGCAAGGAACGGCTGAGGCCCTTGCCTATGTTCATGGCTAGTGGTTCAGCTTCACATTGTTAGGCGCCGGGGTCCGCTCGTCGGTGCGGCCCGGCGCCTAGCAACCAGGGACGCCGTGCGCGTACAGCCGCCGGCTCCCTGGCAACGCTAGACGCCGGGCGCACGGAGCCGCACGGACCCTAGCAACGGGGACGCCACTGGCGGACCGCGTTCCCCGTTGCTGGGTCCATTTAAATTAGTAAGGGCACCTGTTTCCTGGCCGTGCAGCAAGGCAGCTGCACGGCATTCATGCAATCAGCACTGGCAGCAGTTGATTGGAGGGCTTCGGTTTATATGCTCTTGCAGTGCCTCACACAGACGCCGGTAATAGCTTCCTGCATGCTGTATCTGTTTGCTGAGAGTGTTTCCAGTCCTGCTGTATCCGGTCGTTCCTGTCCTCAGTTGTCCTGCACTCGGAAGTCGTCATCTGTTCCTAGAGTCCTGACTGAGCACCGTTAAACATCCAGTGGTGTTCGTGAGTCGCAGCGTAGCCGTGTGTTGCGGCTTGGCCGCTTTATTACTTATTATTTATTATTTGTGTTTCGGAGCTTTTGCGGAGGATTCCGCTCCCACAGATCCACTCTGGTATCCAGCGGTGCTGGGTAGGAGTAATGGACTAGTGGATTTTGGTTGTCCTTTTATCTGACGGTTTTTCCGCGCATACTTCAAGTTTGGTTAGTTAGCTTGTTGCCCTTGGCCTGTTGTAGTCAGAGGTCCTCTTGTCATCATCCTGCCTCGGATTTCCCTTTGTCTCTCACTAAGACCGGGGGGCACCGGAGTTGGGCAGACATAATCCGCCTTTCAAACGTGGCTGCCAGGGGCTCAAGAAACCATAGTCTCGCAAGGGATTTCCGATAGCACGGGTGAGACAATAGAGTTAGGGCGCCAGGGGCAACTAGTCTTTCCTGCTCCCGTAACCAGCATTCCCTTCCAGTACTCTGGCCATTGTCATAAGATCTCCTCCGGTCAGGAGTACTGGAATCATAACATTATTACCGGCCAAACCAAAACTTAAAATTAAACAGGGTTTGATTTTTTCCTTATTCAGTTTTGTAAGAGTTATCGGCCTCATGAATCCCACAGGTTTAGGGCCAAATCCTGGTCAGCTCCTAGTCAGCCAGATTCAAGAACTTACTCAGATGGTTCAGGATCTTTCCCTGCGGGTGAAGTCGCAGGAAGATCTTTTACGAACTTCCCCGAGGGTAGTCCCTGAACCAAAAATGCACTTGCCTGACCGTTTTTCTGGTGATAGGAAGGAGTTTTTTAATTTTAAAGAATCCTGTAAACTTTATTTTCGTTTAAGACCGATCTCCTCAGGTACTGAATCTCAGCGGGTTGGAATCATTATTTCTTTGCTCCAGGGGGATCCTCAGACCTGGGCATTTGGTTTAAAAGCAGAGGATCCGACATTGTTGTCAGTCGACGCTTTTTTGGGGTCTTTAGGGCTTTTGTATGATGACCCTGATAGAGAGGCATCCGCTGAGAGTCAGTTACGCGCTCTCAGACAGGGTAGAAATCCTGCAGAGGTTTATTGTACAGAGTTTCGCCGTTGGTCGAACGACTGTGGCTGGAATGACCCAGCCCTGCGCAGTCAGTTTCGCCTCGGCTTATCTGAGTCTATAAAAGACAGTCTCCTTCAGTATCCCGCTCCTGAGACTCTCGATAAACTCATGGAGCTTTCTATTAAGATTGATCGACGTCTCAGAGAGCGGAGGGCTGAAAAAGGAGCACCAGTCAGGACTACTCCATGTGTATTTTCCATTCCTGAGGACGTAGAGGAGCCCATGCAGATGGGTCTCTCCCGACTGTCTCCAGAAGAAAGAGCCAGAAGGCAAAACTCTGGTCTTTGTTTGTACTGTGGGGGTAAGGGACATTTTGCCCGTAATTGTCCGAACAAGTCGGGAAACGCCTCGACCAAGTGAATTGTGAGGGGGTTCACTTTGGTCTGCAGCTTATCTCCTCGAATAACTCCCTTTTAGTCCCAGCTAAAGTTTCCTTTGGCAGCCTCAGTTCTTCGGTGTCGGCTTTTGTCGACAGTGGAGCTGCAGGGAACTTTATGGACTTAACTTGGGCCAAGGCCTTAGGTATTCCTCAGTTAGCCTTGGGTAGGTGTATCACCATGCATGGTTTAGATGGGAGTCCCTTGTCCAATGGGGTTATTTCCCTCTGTACACCTCCTGTACTACTTACGGTAGGAGCTCTTCATTCCGAAAAGATCGAGTTCTTCCTTACCCATTGCCCAGCAGTTCCAGTGGTTCTGGGTCACCCTTGGCTGGCCTTTCATAATCCCATCATTGATTGGCAGTCGGGGGAGATTTCACAATGGGGTACCATCTGTAATAAGGAATGTATTACGTTTCCCGTTAGAATAGCTGCTGCTATTCCCGAACCCATTCCCGTGGAATACCAGGACTTTGTTGATGTGTTTTCCAAGGGCAATGCGGACATTCTGCCTCCCCATCGGCCTTATGATTGTGCTATTGAGCTAATTCCCGGTGCCACATTGCCAAAGGGAAGGTTATATGCTTTATCCGGGCCAGAAACTGCGGCCATGAATGAGTATGTTAAGGAGAGTCTAGGGAAAGGATTAATCAGGCCATCTAAATCCCCTTTAAGTGCAGGCTTCTTCTTTGTTGAGAAAAAAGATGGATCACTCAGACCTTGCATTGACTTTAGAGCCCTGAATAAGATCTCAGTTAAAAATACTTATCCTCTGCCGCTGATTTCTGTCCTCTTTGATCAGCTGCGTTCGGCTGTGATTTTTTTTCTAAAATTGACCTGAGGGGAGCATATAACCTCATCCGAATCAAGTCTGGAGATGAGTGGAAGACGGCTTTCAGTACTCAGTCGGGTCACTACGAGTATCTGGTGATGCCGTTCGGCTTGTCTAACGCTCCGGCAGTTTTCCAGGATCTCATTAACGATGTGCTCCGTGACTTTCTAGGAAGATTCGTGGTCGTTTACTTAGACGACATCCTGATCTATTCTGACTCAATTGAACAACATGTTACCCAGGTGCGTCAGGTTCTTCAAAAATTACGTGAAAATCATCTATATGCCAAGCTGGAGAAGTGTGAGTTTCATGTCACGGAGGTATCCTTTTTAGGGTACATTATTTCCCCTCGGGGATTCTGCATGGAACCTAAGAAGCTCCAAGCCATCCTTAGTTGGGCGCAACCCACCAACTTAAAAGCAATTCAGCGCTTTTTAGGGTTTGCGAATTATTATAGAAGATTTATTCATTCTTTTTCCGACCTGGTTGCTCCCATGGTGGCACTGACTAAGAAGGGAGCGGATCCTACCAACTGGTCACGTGAAGCTGAGTTATCCTTTCAGGCCTTGAAACAAGCTTTTGTCTCAGCTCCAGTCCTCAGACATCCCAACCCAGAATTGCCCTTCATTGTTGAGGTTGATGCCTCGGAGGTTGGAGTGGGGGCTATCCTATCTCAAAAGGATCCGGAGTCTCTGGAACTATATCCTTGTGCCTTCATGTCCAGGAAATTCTCATCCGCTGAATCCAACTACGATGTTGGTAACCGGGAGTTACTGGCTATTAAATGGGCTTTCGAGGAGTGGAGACATTGGCTTGAGGGAGCAACACATACCATTTCAGTATTGACTGACCACAAAAATCTTCAGTACATCGAATCAGCTAAGCGGCTGAATGCCCGGCAGGCTCGTTGGGCTTTATTTTTTACTCGTTTCAAGTTTATTATCACCTTTAGGCCAGGTTCCAAGAATACCAAGGCGGATGCCCTGTCACGCAGTTTTCTTCCAGTTCATAATAACAGTCCTGTTACTCCCATACTTCCGTCTTCAGTCATTTGGGCAGGCCTCACACAAGATTTATTTACCCAGTTAAAGCAGCTTCAATATCAAGCTCCTGGAAATACTCCTGCTGGTCGTCTTTACGTCCCTGAGTTTTTGAGAGCTACTGTTTTGACTGAATTTCATGATAGCAAAGTTGCCGGGCATCCGGGGATCTCTTAGACTTTGGAATTAGTCTCCCGCTCAGTATGGTGGCCTGGTCTTTCTAAAGACATTAAGGAGTTTGTTTTTTCTTGTCAGGTCTGTGCACAGCATAAGGTTCCCCGTTCCTTGCCTATCAGGCAACTTATGCCCTTAAATGTTCCTCTCAGGCCATGGTCTCATATTTCCATGGATTTTGTGGTAGACCTCCCTCTGTCAGCCGGATTCCGAGTCATATGGGTGGTAGTGGACCGTTTTAGCAAGATGGCTCATTTCATTGCTCTTCCCCGACTGCCATCTGCCCAGGGATTGGTTGTTTTGTTTCTCCGCCATGTTTTCAGACTTCATGGGTTGCCCACTGATATTGTTTCTGATCGGGGTCCACAATTCATTGCACAATTCTGGAAGTCCTTTTGTGCCTCATTAAAGATGAAATTGTCTTTAACATCCGTTTACCATCCCCAATCCAACGGGCAGACCGAGCGAGTTAATCAATCATTAAAACAGTATTTGCGTTTGTACTCAGCCAAACTCCAGAATGATTGGTCCGAGTTTCTTCCTTTGGCGGAGTTTGCTTACAATAATTCTTGTCATTCCTCCACTAATGTGTCTCCATTCTTTTCAGTTTTTGGTTTTCACCCCAGAGCTAATTCTTTTTTTCAACATTCTTCTGTTTCCTCGCTAACCTTAACCTCTCATCTCAGAGTTATTTGGAAAAAAGTGCACCTTGCCCTCAGAAAAGCGGCATTTCGAGAGAAAATTTTTTCGGACAGGCTCCGACGTCCTTGCACTTTTAAGGTGGGAGACAGGGTATGGTTGTCGACTCGTAACATTAGACTTCGACAAACCTCAGCTAGATTGGGCCCCAAATTTATTGGACCATTTCATATTATTAAAAAAATCAACCCAGTTGCTTTCCGGTTACGTTTACCAAGAGCTCTCCGGATCGGAAATACGTTCCATTGCTCCCTGTTGAAACCATACGTTTCTTCCAGTAGATTTCCTCGGAAGATCTCTCAGGGGAAATCACCAGTAGATGTACAGGGACAACAGGAGTTCTTGGTGGAGAAGGTTCTCGATTCCAAATTGTCCCGGGGTCGGCTTTATTTTCTGGTGCACTGGAGAGGCTATGGTCCAGAGGAAAGGTCTTGGGTCCTGGATAAGGATCTCCATGCCCCGAGGCTCAAGAGGGCATTTTTTCGGGAATTTCCTCGGAAACCTGGCTTTAGGGGTTCCTTGACCCCTCCTCAAGGGGGGGGTACTGTTAGGCGCCGGGTTCCGCTCGTCGGAGCGGCCCGGCGCCTAGCAACCAGGGACGCCGTGCGCGTACAGCCGCCGGCTCTCTGGCAACGCTAGACGCCGGGCGCACGGAGCCGCACGGACCCTAGCAACGGAGATGCCACTGGCGGACCGCGTTCCCCGTTGCTGGGTCCATTTAAATTAGTAAGGGCACCTGTTTCCTGGCCGTGCAGCAAGGCAGCTGCACGGCATTCATGCAATCAGCACTGGCAGCAGTTGATTGGAGGGCTTCGGTTTATATGCTCTTGCAGTGCCTCACACAGACGCCGGTAATAGCTTCCTGCATGCTGTATCTGTTTGCTGAGAGTGTTTCCAGTCCTGCTGTATCCGGTCGTTCCTGTCCTCAGTTGTCCTGCACTCGGAAGTCGTCATCTGTTCCTAGAGTCCTGACTGAGCACCGTTAAACATCCAGTGGTGTTCGTGAGTCGCGGCGTAGCCGTGTGTTGCGGCTTGGCCGCTTTATTACTTATTATTTATTATTTGTGTTTCGGAGCTTTTGCGGAGGATTCCGCTCCCACAGATCCACTCTGGTATCCAGCGGTGCTGGGTAGGAGTAATGGACTAGTGGATTTTGGTTGTCCTTTTATCTGACGGTTTTTCCGCGCATACTTCAAGTTTGGTTAGTTAGCTTGTTGCCCTTGGCCTGTTGTAGTCAGAGGTCCTCTTGTCATCATCCTGCCTCGGATTTCCCTTTGTCTCTCACTAAGACCGGGGGGCACCGGAGTTGGGCAGACATAATCCGCCTTTCAAACGTGGCTGCCAGGGGCTCAAGAAACCATAGTCTCGCAAGGGATTTCCGATAGCACGGGTGAGACAATAGAGTTAGGGCGCCAGGGGCAACTAGTCTTTCCTGCTCCCGTAACCAGCATTCCCTTCCAGTACTCTGGCCATTGTCATAAGATCTCCTCCGGTCAGGAGTACTGGAATCATAACACACATGAGGATGGAAGCACTCAGCCTCTCGCTAGAAAAATGAAAAGACTTAGGGGTATATGCAATTCACGGCGAATCGTGGCAAATTATCGCCGTTTTTTAATTCGACACAATTCGACAGGTGAATTCCGGCAGGTGGCTGCCGGAATTCACCATATTCAATGAAAAACGGATTCGACATTCCCGCGGGCGAAAAACGGCCGATTTGACGGATTTTGCCGCGATTTAAAAAAACGGGAAAAAACGGGGGGAAATGGCGTGGGGTCCCCCCTCCAAAGCATAACCAGCCTCGGGCTCTTCGAGCTGGTCCTGGTTCTAAAAATGCGGGGGAAAAATTGACAGGGGATCCCCCGTATTTTTAAAACCAGCACCGGGCTCTGCGCCTGGTGCTGGTGCAAAAAATACGGGGGACAAAACGAGTAGGGGTCCCCCGTATTTTTCACACCAGCATCGGGCTCCACTAGCTGGACAGATAATGCCACAGCCGGGGGTCACTTTTATACAGTGCCCTGCGGCCGTGGCATAAATATCCAACTAGTCACCCCTGGCCGGGGTACCCTGGGGAAGTGGGGACCCCTTCAATCAAGGGGTCCCCCCCCCAGCCACCCAAGGGCCAGGGGTGAAGCCCGAGGCTGTCCCCCCCATCCAATGGGCTGCGGATGGGAGGCTGATAGCCTGGAGTAAAATGTCTGAATATTGTTTTTTTCCAGTAGTACTACAAGTCCCAGCAAGCCTCCCCCGCAAGCTGGTACTTGGAGAACCACAAGTACCAGCATGCGGGAGAAAAACGGGCCCGCTGGTACCTGTAGTACTACTGGGGAAAAAAATACCCAAATAAAAACAGGACACACACACTGTGACAGTAAAACTTTAATTCATACGTCGACACACACATACTTACCTATGTTCACACGCCGACATCGGTCCTCTTCTCCATGTAGAATCCACGGATACCTGAAAAGAAAAGATCAATATACTCACCTCAGCCAGGGTCCAGAGATAAATCCAGGTACTTGGCAAAATAAAAAAACGCAAAGACCCGATCCTGCGGACTGAAAGGGGTCCCATATTGACATATGAGACCCCTTTCCCCGAATGAGCCGGGACCCCACGTGACTCCTGTCACTAAGGTACCTTCAGCCAATCAGGAAGCGCTACTACGTGGCGCTCACCTGATTGGCTGTGCGCTGTCTGAACTCAGACAGCGCATCGCACAGCTCCCTCCATTATATTCAATGGTGGGAACTTTGCGGCTAGCGGTGGGGTCACCCGCCGGTCAGCGGCTGACCGCGGGTAACCCCCGCAGACGGCAAAGTTCCCACCATTGTAAGTAATGGAGAAAGCTGTGCGATGCGCTGTCACAGCACGGACAACGCACAGCCAATCAGGTGAGCGCCACGTAGTAGCGCTTCCTGATTGGCTGAAGGGACCTTTCTGTGACAGCTGTCACGGAGAGGACTCTCAGCATTCGGGGTAAGGGGTCCCATGTGTAAGCATGGGATCCCTTTCAGTCCGTTTGGTCGGGTGTCCGGTTTGTTGTTTTTTTTACAAGTACGTGGATTTATCTCTGGACCCTGGTTGAGGTGAGTATATTGATCTTTTCTTTTCAGGTATCCGTGGATTCTACATGGAGAAGAGGACCGATGTCGGCGTGTGAACATAGGTAAGTATGTGTGTGTCGACGTATGAAATAAAGTTTTACTTTCACGGTGTGTGTGTCCTGTTTTTGTTTGGGTATTTTTTTCTAGTAGTACTACAAGTACCAGCGGGCCCGTTTTTCTCCCGCATGCTGGTACTTGTGGTTCCCAAAGTACCAGCTTGCGGGGGAGGCTTGCTGGGACTTGTAGTACTACTGGAAAAAACAATATTCAGACATTTTACTCCAGGCTATCAGCCTCCCATCCGCAGCCCATTGGATGGGGGGGACAGCCTCGGGATTCACCCCTGGCCCTTGGGTGGCTGGGGGGGACCCCTTGATTGAAGGGGTCCCCACTCCCCCAGGGTACCCCGGCCAGGGGTGACTAGTTGGATATTTGATGCCACGGCCGCAGGGCACTGTATAAAAGTGACCCCCGGCTGTGGCATTATCTGTCCAGCTAGTGGAGCCCGATGCTGGTGTGAAAAATACGGGGGACCCCTACTCGTTTTGTCCCCCGTATTTTTTGCACCAGCACCAGGCGCAGAGCCCGGTGCTGGTTTTAAAAATACGGGGGATCCCCTGTCAATTTTTTCCCCGCATTTTTAGAACCAGGACCAGCTCGAAGAGCCCGAGGCTGGTTATGCTTTGGAGGGGGGACCCCACGCCATTTTTTTCAGGGATTTTACCATCCATCTATAAAAAAAATAAAAAAAATAAAATAATATTATTTAAAAAAATATATAAATATTACTTGTGCCTCCAAAAAAGACAAACCAAGTACCTAATCCCTTGTAATATAAATAGATCTGATATTACCAAGAAAAAAAAACATGTTTTAATTTTTTTTTTTGGTTTCACCCTCCAAAGTGTGGCGGATTGGGCCAGGTGTTTGTGTCGGCCACTTGGGTCGCTTAGCTTAGCCATCCAGCGACCTCGGTGCAAATTTTAGGACTAAAAATAATATTGTGAGGTGTGAGGTGTTCAGAATAGACTGAAAATGAGTGGAAAATATGGTTATTGAGGTTAATAATACTTTGGGATCAAAATGACCCCCAAATTCTATGATTTAAGCTGTTTTTTAGGGTTTTTTGAAAAAAACACCCGAATCCAAAACACACCCGAATCCGACAAAAAAAATTCGGTAAGGTTTTGCCAAAACGCGTTCGAACCCAAAACACGGCCGCGGAACCGAACCCAAAACCAAAACACAAAACCCGAAAAATTTCCGGTGCACATCTCTAGTATATAACACATGTAACTGTGACAGGGAAGGTGACCTCTCTCTGCTCTGGGCCCCATAGCAGCTGCACTCCCTGCACCTATGGTAGCTACACCCTGTATATAACACATGTAACTGTGACAGGGAAGGTGGCCCCTCTCAGCTCTGGGCCCCATAGCAGCTGCACTCCCTACACCTATGGTAGCTACACCCTGTATATAACACATGTAACTGTGACAGGGAAGGTGGCTCCTCTCAGCTCTGGGCCCATAGCAGCTGCACTGCCTGCACCTATGGTAGCTACACCCTGTATATAACACATGTAACTGTGACAGGGAAGGTGGCTCCTCTCAGCTCTGGCCCCATAGCAGCTGCACTCCCTACACCTATGGTAGCTACACCCTGTATATAATAGAGATGAGCGGGTTCGGTTTCTTTGAATCCGAACCCGCACGAACTTCACTTTTTTTTCCACGGGTCCGAGCGACTCGGATCTTCCCGCCTTGCTCGGTTAACCCGAGCGCGCCCGAACGTCATCATGACGCTGTCGGATTCTCGCGAGACTCGGATTCTATATAAGGAGCCGCGCGTCGCCGCCATTTTCACTCGTGCATTGAGATTGATAGGGAGAGGACGTGTCTGGCGTCCTCTCCATTAGAATAGAGATAGATAGATTAGATAGAGAGAGATTGTGCAGAGTCGCAGACAGAGTTAGTTTACCACAGTCAGTGACCAGTGCAGTTGCTAGTTAACTTTTATTTAATATAATATATCCGTTCACTTCTCTCTGCTATATCCGTTCTCTGCCTGAAAAAAAAAACGATACACAGCACAGTCAGTCACACAGTGTGACTCAGTCTGTGTGCACTCAGCTCAGCCCAGTGTGCTGCACAGTCATCAATGTATAAATTAAAAGCTTATAATTAATTGTGGGGGAGACTGGGGAGCACTGCAGGTTGTTAGCAGGAGCCAGGAGTACAATTATATTAATTAACAGTGCACACTTTTGCTGCAGGAGTGGTGACCAGTGCCTGACCACCAGTATAGTATTGTTGTATACTACTAATATCTCTTTAAATATCAACCAGTCTATATTAGCAGCAGACACAGTACAGTGCGGTAGTTCACGGCTGTGGCTACCTCTGTGTCGGCACACGGCAGGCAGTCCGTCCGACCAGAATTGTATTATTTATTATTATATACCTACCACCTAACCGTGGTTTTTTTTTCATTCTTTATACCGTCATAGTGTCATCCTAATTGTTACGAGTATACTACTATCTCTTTATCAACCAGTGTACAGTGCGGTAGTTCACGGCTGTGGCTACCTCTGTGTCGGCACACGGCAGGCAGTCCGTCCGACCAGAATTGTATTATTTATTATTATATACCTACCACCTAACCGTGGTTTTTTTTTCATTCTTTATACCGTCATAGTGTCATCCTAATTGTTACGAGTATACTACTATCTCTTTATCAACCAGTGTACAGTGCGGTAGTTCACGGCTGTGGCTACCTCTGTGTCGGCACACGGCAGGCAGTCCGTCCGACCAGAATTGTATTATTTATTATTATATACCTACCACCTAACCGTGGTTTTTTTTTCATTCTTTATACCGTCATAGTGTCATCCTAATTGTTACGAGTATACTACTATCTCTTTATCAACCAGTGTACAGTGCGGTAGTTCACGGCTGTGGCTACCTCTGTGTCGGCACACGGCAGGCAGTCCGTCCGACCAGAATTGTATTATTTATTATTATATACCTACCACCTAACCGTGGTTTTTTTTTCATTCTTTATACCGTCATAGTGTCATCCTAATTGTTACGAGTATACTACTATCTCTTTATCAACCAGTGTACAGTGCGGTAGTTCACGGCTGTGGCTACCTCTGTGTCGGCACACGGCAGGCAGTCCGTCCGACCAGAATTGTATTATTTATTATTATATACCTACCACCTAACCGTGGTTTTTTTTTCATTCTTTATACCGTCATAGTGTCATCCTAATTGTTACGAGTATACTACTATCTCTTTATCAACCAGTGTACAGTGCGGTAGTTCACGGCTGTGGCTACCTCTGTGTCGGCAGTCGGCAGGCAGTCCGTCCATCCATAATTGTATTATTATTATAATATATACCACCTAACCGTGGTTTTTTTTTTCATTCTTTATACCGTCGTCATAGTGTCATACTAGTTGTTACGAGTATACTACTATCTCTTTATCAACCAGTGTACAGTGCGGTAGTTCACGGCTGTGGCTACCTCTGTGTCGGCAGTCGGCAGGCAGTCCGTCCATCCATAATTGTATTATTATTATAATATATACCACCTAACCGTGGTTTTTTTTTCATTCTTTATACCGTCGTCATAGTGTCATACTAGTTGTTACGAGTATACTACTATCTCTTTATCAACCAGTGTACAGTGCGGTAGTTCACGGCTGTGGCTACCTCTGTGTCGGCAGTCGGCAGGCAGTCCGTCCATCCATAATTGTATTATTATTATAATATATACCACCTAACCGTGGTTTTTTTTCATTCTTTATACCGTCGTCATAGTGTCATACTAGTTGTTACGAGTATACTACTATCTCTTTATCAACCAGTGTACAGTGCGGTAGTTCACGGCTGTGGCTACCTCTGTGTCGGCAGTCGGCAGGCAGTCCGTCCATCCATAATTGTATTATTATTATAATATATACCACCTAACCGTGGTTTTTTTTTCATTCTTTATACCGTCGTCATAGTGTCATACTAGTTGTTACGAGTATACTACTATCTCTTTATCAACCAGTGTACAGTGCGGTAGTTCACGGCTGTGGCTACCTCTGTGTCGGCAGTCGGCAGGCAGTCCGTCCATCCATAATTGTATTATTATTATAATATATACCACCTAACCGTGGTTTTTTTATACCACCTAACCGTGGCAGTCCGTCCATAATTGTATACTAGTATCCAATCCATCCATCTCCATTGTTTACCTGAGGTGCCTTTTAGTTCTGCCTATAAAATATGGAGAACAAAAAAGTTGAGGTTCCAAAATTAGGGAAAGATCAAGATCCACTTCCACCTCGTGCTGAAGCTGCTGCCACTAGTCATGGCCGAGACGATGAAATGCCAGCAACGTCGTCTGCCAAGGCCGATGCCCAATGTCATAGTACAGAGCATGTCAAATCCAAAACACCAAATATCAGTAAAAAGCCTCTTTTTTTCTTTGCGTCATGTGCTGTTTGGGGAGGGTTTTTTGGAAGGGACATCCTGCGTGCCACTGCAGTGCCACTCCTAGATGGGCCCGGTGTTTGTGTCGGCCACTAGGGTCGCTAATCTTACTCACACAGTCAGCTACCTCATTGCGCCTCTTTTTTTCTTTGCGTCATGTGCTGTTTGGGGAGGGTTTTTTGGAAGGGCCATCCTGCGTGACACTGCAGTGCCACTCCTAGATGGGCCCGGTGTTTGTGTCGGCCACTAGGGTCGCTTATCTTACTCACACAGCGACCTCGGTGCAAATTTTAGGACTAAAAATAATATTGTGAGGTGTGATGTGTTCAGAATAGGCTGAAAATGAGTGTAAATTATGTTTTTTGAGGTTAATAATACTTTGGGATCAAAATTACCCCCAAATTCTATGATTTAAGCTGTTTTTTAGGGTTTTTTGAAAAAAACACCCGAATCCAAAACACACCCGAATCCGACAAAAAAAATTCGGTGAGGTTTTGCCAAAACGCGGTCGAACCCAAAACACGGCCGCGGAACCGAACCCAAAACCAAAACACAAAACCCGAAAAATTTCCGGCGCTCATCTCTAGTATATAATACATGTAACTGTGACAGGGAAGGTGGCTCCTCTCAGCTCTGGGCCCATAGCAGCTGCACTCCCTACACCTATGGTAGCTACACCCTGTATATAACACATGTAACTGTGACAGGGAAGGCGGCCCCTCTCAGCTCTGGGCCCCATAGCAGCTGCACTCCCTGCAACTATGGTAGCTACACCCTGTATATAACACATGTAACTGTGACAGGGAAGGTGGCTCCTCTCAGCTCTGGCCCCATAGCAGCTGCACTCCCTGCACCTATGGCAGCTACACCCTGTATATAACACATGTAACTGTGACAGGGAAGGTGGCTCCTCTCAGCTCTGGCCCCATAGCAGCTGCACTCCCTGCACCTACGGCAGCAACACCCTGTATATAACACATGTAACTGTGACAGGGAAGGTGGCCCCTCTCAGCTCTGGCCCCATAGCAGCTGCACTGCCTGCACCTATGGTAGCTACACCCTGTATATAACACATGTAACTGTGACAGGGAAGGTGGCCCCTCTCAGCTCTGGTCCCCATTAGAGATGAGCGCCTGAAATTTTTCGGGTTTTGTGTTTTGGTTTTGGGTTCGGTTCCGCGGCCGTGTTTTGGGTTCGAACGCGTTTTGGCAAAACCTCACCGAATTATTTTTGTCGGATTCGGGTGTGTTTTGGATTCGGGTGTTTTTTTCCAAAAACACTAAAAAACAGCTTAAATCATAGAATTTGGGGGTCATTTTGATCCCAAAGTATTATTAACCTCAAAAACCATAATTTACACTCATTTTCAGTCTATTCTGAATACCTCACACCTCACAATATTATTTTTAGTCCTAAAATTTGCACCGAGGTCGCTGTGTGAGTAAGATAAGCGACCCTAGTGGCCGACACAAACACCGGGCCCATCTAGGAGTGGCACTGCAGTGTCACGCAGGATGTCCCTTCCAAAAAACCCTCCCCAAACAGCACATGACGCAAAGAAAAAAAGAGGCGCAATGAGGTAGCTGTGTGAGTAAGATTAGCGACCCTAGTGGCCGACACAAACACCGGGCCCATCTAGGAGTGGCACTGCAGTGTCACGCAGGATGGCCCTTCCAAAAAACCCTCCCCAAACAGCACATGACGCAAAGAAAAAAAGAGGCGCAATGAGGTAGCTGTGTGAGTAAGATTAGCGACCCTAGTGGCCGACACAAACACCGGGCCCATCTAGGAGTGGCACTGCAGTGTCACGCAGGATGGCCCTTCCAAAAAACCCTCCCCAAACAGCACATGACGCAAAGAAAAAAAGAGGCGCAATGAGGTAGCTGACTGTGTGAGTAAGATTAGCGACCCTAGTGGCCGACACAAACACCGGGCCCATCTAGGAGTGGCACTGCAGTGTCACGCAGGATGTCCCTTCCAAAAAACCCTCCCCAAACAGCACATGACGCAAAGAAAAAAAGAGGCGCAATGAGGTAGCTGTGTGAGTAAGATTAGCGACCCTAGTGGCCGACACAAACACCGGGCACATCTAGGAGTGGCACTGCAGTGTCACGCAGGATGTCCCTTCCAAAAAACCCTCCCCAAACAGCACATGACGCAAAGAAAAAAAGAGGCGCAATGAGGTAGCTGTGTGAGTAAGATTAGCGACCCTAGTGGCCGACACAAACACCGGGCCCATCTAGGAGTGGCACTGCAGTGTCACGCAGGATGTCCCTTCCAAAAAACCCTCCCCAATCAGCACATGATGCAAAGAAAAAGAAAAGAAAAAAGAGGTGCAAGATGGAATTATCCTTGGGCCCTCCCACCCACCCTTATGTTGTATAAACAAAACAGGACATGCACACTTTAACCAACCCATCATTTCAGTGACAGGGTCTGCCACACGACTGTGACTGATATGACGGGTTGGTTTGGACCCCCCCCAAAAAAGAAGCAATTAATCTCTCCTTGCACAAACTGGCTCTACAGAGGCAAGATGTCCACCTCATCTTCACCCTCCGATATATCACCGTGTACATCCCCCTCCTCACAGATTATCAATTCGTCCCCACTGGAATCCACCATCTCAGCTCCCTGTGTACTTTGTGGAGGCAATTGCTGCTGGTCAATGTCTCCGCGGAGGAATTGATTATAATTCATTTTAATGAACATCATCTTCTCCACATTTTCTGGATGTAACCTCGTACGCCGATTGCTGACAAGGTGAGCGGCGGCACTAAACACTCTTTCGGAGTACACACTTGTGGGAGGGCAACTTAGGTAGAATAAAGCCAGTTTGTGCAAGGGCCTCCAAATTGCCTCTTTTTCCTGCCAGTATACGTACGGACTGTGTGACGTGCCTACTTGGATGCGGTCACTCATATAATCCTCCACCATTCTATCAATGTTGAGAGAATCATATGCAGTGACAGTAGACGACATGTCCGTAATCGTTGTCAGGTCCTTCAGTCCGGACCAGATGTCAGCATCAGCAGTCGCTCCAGACTGCCCTGCATCACCGCCAGCGGGTGGGCTCGGAATTCTGAGCCTTTTCCTCGCACCCCCAGTTGCGGGAGAATGTGAAGGAGGAGATGTTGACAGGTCGCGTTCCGCTTGACTTGACAATTTTGTCACCAGCAGGTCTTTCAACCCCAGCAGACCTGTGTCTGCCGGAAAGAGAGATCCAAGGTAGGCTTTAAATCTAGGATCGAGCACGGTGGCCAAAATGTAGTGCTCTGATTTCAACAGATTGACCACCCGTGAATCCTTGTTAAGCGAATTAAGGGCTGCATCCACAAGTCCCACATGCCTAGCGGAATCGCTCCCTTTTAGCTCCTTCTTCAATGCCTCCAGCTTCTTCTGCAAAAGCCTGATGAGGGGAATGACCTGACTCAGGCTGGCAGTGTCTGAACTGACTTCACGTGTGGCAAGTTCAAAGGGCATCAGAACCTTGCACAACGTTGAAATCATTCTCCACTGCACTTGAGACAGGTGCATTCCACCTCCTATATCGTGCTCAATTGTATAGGCTTGAATGACCTTTTGCTGCTCCTCCAACCTCTGAAGCATATAGAGGGTTGAATTCCACCTCGTTACCACTTCTTGCTTCAGATGATGGCAGGGCAGGTTCAGTAGTTTTTGGTGGTGCTCCAGTTTTCTGTACGTGGTGCCTGTACGCCGAAAGTGTCCCGCAATTCTTCTGGCCACCGACAGCATCTCTTGCACGCCCCTGTCGTTTTTTAAATAATTCTGCACCACCAAATTCAAGGTATGTGCAAAACATGGGACGTGCTGGAATTGGCCCAGATTTAATGCACACACAATATTGCTGGCGTTGTCCGATGCCACAAATCCACAGGAGAGTCCAATTGGGGTAAGCCATTCCGCGATGATCTTCCTCAGTTGCCGTAAGAGGTTTTCAGCTGTGTGCGTATTCTGGAAAGCGGTGATACAAAGCGTAGCCTGCCTAGGAAAGAGTTGGCGTTTGCGAGATGCTGCTACTGGTGCCGCCGCTGCTGTTCTTGCGGCGGGAGTCCATACATCTACCCAGTGGGCTGTCACAGTCATATAGTCCTGACCCTGCCCTGCTCCACTTGTCCACATGTCCGTGGTTAAGTGGACATTGGGTACAGCTGCATTTTTTAGGACACTGGTGACTCTTTTTCTGAGGTCTGTGTACATTTTCGGTATCGCCTGCCTAGAGAAATGGAACCTAGATGGTATTTGGTACCGGGGACACAGTACCTCCAACAAGTCTCTAGTTGGCTCTGCAGTAATGATGGATACCGGAACCACGTTTCTCACCACCCAGGATGCCAAGGCCTCAGTTATCCGCTTTGCAGTAGGATGACTGCTGTGATATTTCATCTTCCTCGCAAAGGACTGTTGAACAGTCAATTGCTTACTGGAAGTAGTACAAGTGGGCTTACGACTTCCCCTCTGGGATGACCATCGACTCCCAGCGGCAACAACAGCAGCGCCAGCAGCAGTAGGCGTTACACGCAAGGATGCATCGGAGGAATACCAGGCAGGAGAGGACTCGTCAGAATTGCCAGTGACATGGCCTGCAGGACTATTGGCATTCCTGGGGAAGGAGGAAATTGACACTGAGGGAGTTGGTGGGGTGGTTTGCGTGAGCTTGGTTACAAGAGGAAGGGATTTACTGGTCAGTGGACTGCTTCCGCTGTCACCCAAAGTTTTTGAACTTGTCACTGACTTATTATGAATGCGCTGCAGGTGACGTATAAGGGAGGATGTTCCGAGGTGGTTAACGTCCTTACCCCTACTTATTACAGCTTGACAAAGGGAACACACGGCTTGACACCTGTTGTCCGCATTTCTGGTGAAATACCTCCACACCGAAGAGCTGATTTTTTTGGTATTTTCACCTGGCATGTCAACGGCCATATTCCTCCCACGGACAACAGGTGTCTCCCCGGGTGCCTGACTTAAACAAACCACCTCACCATCAGAATCGTCCTGGTCAATTTCCTCCCCAGCGCCAGCAACACCCATATCCTCCTCATCCTGGTGTACTTCAACACTGACATCTTCAATCTGACTATCAGGAACTGGACTGCGGGTGCTCCTTCCAGCACTTGCAGGGGGCGTGCAAATGGTGGAAGGCGCATGCTCTTCACGTCCAGTGTTGGGAAGGTCAGGCATCGCAACCGACACAATTGGACTCTCCTTGTGGATTTGGGATTTCAAAGAACGCACAGTTCTTTGCGGTGCTTTTGCCAGCTTGAGTCTTTTCAGTTTTCTAGCGAGAGGCTGAGTGCTTCCATCCTCATGTGAAGCTGAACCACTAGCCATGAACATAGGCCAGGGCCTCAGCCGTTCCTTGCCACTCCGTGTGGTAAATGGCATATTGGCAAGTTTACGCTTCTCCTCCGACAATTTTATTTTAGGTTTTGGAGTCCTTTTTTTACTGATATTTGGTGTTTTGGTTTTGACATGCTCTGTACTATGCCATTGGGCATCGGCCTTGGCAGACGACGTTGCTGGCATTTCATCGTCTCGGCCATGACTAGTGGCAGCAGCTTCAGCACGAGGTGGAAGTGGATCTTGATCTTTCCCTAATTTTGGAACCTCAACATTTTTGTTCTCCATATTTTAATAGGCACAACTAAAAGGCACCTCAGGTAAACAATGGAGATGGATGGATTGGATACTAGTATACAATTATGGACGGGCTGCCGAGTGCCGACACAGAGGTAGCCACAGCCGTGAACTACCGCACTGTACTGTGTCTGCTGCTAATATATAGACTGGTTGATAAAGAGATAGTATACTCGTAACTAGTATGTATGTATAAAGAAAGAAAAAAAAACCACAGTT
Source organism: Pseudophryne corroboree (assembly GCF_028390025.1). NCBI lineage: Eukaryota > Metazoa > Chordata > Amphibia > Anura > Myobatrachidae > Pseudophryne > Pseudophryne corroboree. The sequence continues at coordinate 22,114,805 of NC_086453.1, read as the reverse complement.
AGGTGGTATATACAATTATGGACGGGCTGCCGAGTGCCGACACAGAGGTAGCCACAGCCGTGAACTACCGCACTGTACTGTGTCTGCTGCTAATATATAGACTGGTTGATAAAGAGATAGTATACTCGTAACTAGTATGTATGTATAAAGAAAGAAAAAAAAACCACGGTTAGGTGGTATATACAATTATGGACGGGCTGCCGAGTGCCGACACAGAGGTAGCCACAGCCGTGAACTACCGCACTGTACTGTGTCTGCTGCTAATATATAGACTGGTTGATAAAGAGATAGTATACTCGTAACTAGTATGTATGTATAAAGAAAGAAAAAAAAAACCACGGTTAGGTCACTGGTATATACAATTATGGACGGGCTGCCGAGTGCCGACACAGAGGTAGCCACAGCCGTGAACTACCGCACTGTACTGTGTCTGCTGCTAATATATAGACTGGTTGATAAAGAGATAGTATACTCGTAACTAGTATGTATGTATAAAGAAAGAAAAAAAAAACCACGGTTAGGTCACTGGTATATACAATTAAGGACGGGCTGCGGAGTGCCGACACAGAGGTAGCCACAGCCGTGAACTACCGCACTGTACTGTGTCTGCTGCTAATATATAGACTGGTTGATAAAGAGATAGTATACTCGTAACTAGTATGTATGTATAAAGAAAGAAAAAAAAACCACGGTTAGGTCACTGGTATATACAATTATGGACGGGCTGCGGAGTGCCGACACAGAGGTAGCCACAGCCGTGAACTACCGCACTGTACTGTGTCTGCTGCTAATATATAGACTGGTTGATAAAGAGATAGTATACTCGTAACTAGTATGTATGTATAAAGAAAGAAAAAAAAAACACGGTTAGGTCACTGGTATATACAATTATGGACGGGCTGCCGAGTGCCGACACAGCGGTAGCCACAGCCGTGAACTACCGCACTGTACTGTGTCTGCTGCTAATATATAGACTGGTTGATAAAGAGATAGTATACTCGTAACTAGTATGTATGTATAAAGAAAGAAAAAAAAACCACGGTTAGGTCACTGGTATATACAATTATGGACGGGCTGCGGAGTGCCGACACAGAGGTAGCCACAGCCGTGAACTACCGCACTGTACTGTGTCTGCTGCTAATATATAGACTGGTTGATAAAGAGATAGTATACTCGTAACTAGTATGTATGTATAAAGAAAGAAAAAAAAACCACGGTTAGGTCACTGGTATATACAATTATGGACGGGCTGCCGAGTGCCGACACAGAGGTAGCCACAGCCGTGAACTACCGCACTGTACTGTGTCTGCTGCTAATATATAGACTGGTTGATAAAGAGATAGTATACTCGTAACTAGTATGTATGTATAAAGAAAGAAAAAAAAACCACGGTTAGGTCACTGGTATATACAATTATGGACGGGCTGCCGAGTGCCGACACAGAGGTAGCCACAGCCGTGAACTACCGCACTGTACTGTGTCTGCTGCTAATATATAGACTGGTTGATAAAGAGATAGTATACTCGTAACTAGTATGTATGTATAAAGAAAGAAAAAAAAACCACGGTTAGGTCACTGGTATATACAATTATGGACGGGCTGCGGAGTGCCGACACAGAGGTAGCCACAGCCGTGAACTACCGCACTGTACTGTGTCTGCTGCTAATATATAGACTGGTTGATAAAGAGATAGTATACTCGTAACTAGTATGTATGTATAAAGAAAGAAAAAAAAACCACGGTTAGGTCACTGGTATATACAATTATGTACGGGCTGCCGAGTGCCGACACAGAGGTAGCCACAGCCGTGAACTACCGCACTGTACTGTGTCTGCTGCTAATATAGACTGGTTGATAAAGAGATAGTATACTACTAATATTATATACTGGTGGTCAGGTCACTGGTCACTAGTCACACTGGCAGTGGCACTCCTGCAGCAAAAGTGTGCACTGTTTAATTTTAATATAATATTATGTACTCCTGGCTCCTGCTATAACCTATAACTGGCACTGCAGTAGTGCTCCCCAGTCTCCCCCACAATTATAAGCTGTGTGAGCTGAGCAGTCAGACAGATATATAATATATATAGATGATGCAGCACACTGGCCAGAGCCTGAGCAGTGCACACAGATATGGTATGTATGTGACTGAGTCACTGTGTGCTGTGTATCGCTTTTTTCAGGCAGAGAACGGATTATAAATAAAAGTGGTGGTCACTGGTCACTATCAGCAAAACTCTGCACTGTACACTACTGAGTACTCCTAATGCTCCCCAAAATTAGTAAATCAAGTGTCTAAACGGAGAGGACGCCAGCCACGTCCTCTCCCTATCAATCTCAATGCACGTGTGAAAATGGCGGCGACGCGCGGCTCCTTATATAGAATCCGAGTCTCGCGATAGAATCCGAGCCTCGCGAGAATCCGACAGCGTCATGATGACGTTCGGGCGCGCTCGGGTTAACCGAGCAAGGCGGGAAGATCCGAGTCGCTCGGATCCGTGTAAAAAAAGCTGAAGTTCGGGCGGGTTCGGATTCCGAGGAACCGAACCCGCTCATCTCTAGTCCCCATAGCAGCAGCACTCCCCGCACCTATGTTAGCTACACCCCTGTATATAACACATGTAACTATGACAGGGAAGGTGGCCCCTCTCAGCTCTGGCCCCATAGCAGCTGCACTCCCTGCTCCTATGGTAGCTGCACCCTGTATATAACACATGTAACTGTGACAGGGAAGGTGGCCCCTCTCAGCTCTGGGCCCCATAGCAGCTGCACTCCCTGCACCTATGGTAGCTACGCCCCTGTATATAACACATGTAACTGTGACAGGGAAGGTGGCCCCTCTCAGCTCTGGGCCCCAATGCAGCTGCACTCCCTGCACCTATGGTAGCTACACCCTGTATATAACACATGTAACTGTGACAGGGAAGGTGGCTCCTCTCAGCTCTGGGTACCATAGCAGCTGCACTCCCTGCAACTATGGTAGCTACACCCCTGTATATAACACATGTAATTGTGACAGGGAAGGTTGCTCCTCTCAGCTCTGGCCCCATAGCAGCTGCACTCCCTGCACCTATGGTAGCTACACCCTGTATATAACACATGTAACTGTGACAGGGAAGGTGGCTCCTCTCAGCTCTGGCCCCATAGCAGCTGCACTCCCTGCACCTATGGTAGCTACACCCTGTATATAACACATGTAACTGTGACAGGGAAGGTGGCCCCTCTCAGCTCTGGCCCCATAGCAGCTGAACTCCCTGCACCTATGGTAGCTACACCCTGTATATAACACATGTAACTGTGACCGGGAAGGTGGCCCCTCTCAGCTCTGGCCCCATAGCAGCTGCACTCCCTGCACCTATGGTAGCTACACCCTGTATATAACACATGTAACTGTGACAGGGAAGGTGGCCCCTCTCAGCTCTGGCCCCATAGCAGCTGCACTGCCTGCACCTACGGTAGCTACACCCTGTATATAACACATGTAACTGTGACAGGGAAGGTGGCTCCTCTCAGCTCTGGTCCCCATAGCAGCTGCACTCCCTTCACCTATGGTAGCTACACCCTGTATATAACACATGTAACTGTGACAGGGAAGGTGGCCCCTCTCATCTCTGGGCCCCATAGCAGCTGCACTCCCTGCACCTATGGTAGTTACACCTTGTATATAACACATGTAACTGTGACAGGGAAGGTGGCTCCTCTCAGCTCTGGCCCCATAGCAGCTGCACTCCCTGCACCTATGGTAGCTACACCCTGTATATAACACATGTAACTGTGACAGGGAAGGTGGCCCCTCTCAGCTCTGGGTACCATAGCAGCTGCACTCCCTGCAACTATGGTAGCTACACCCCTGTATATAACACATGTAACTGTGACAGGGAAGGTGGCTCCTCTCAGCTCTGGCCCCATAGCAGCTGCACTCCCTGCACCTATGGTAGCTACACTCTGTATATAACACATGTAACTGTGACAGGGAAGGTGGCCCCTCTCAGCTCTGGCCCCATAGCAGCTGCACTGCCTGCACCTACGGTAGCTACACCCTGTATATAACACATGTAACTGTGACAGGGATGGTGGCTCCTCTCAGCTCTGGCCCCATAGCAGCTGCACTCCCTGCACCTATGGTAGCTACACCCTGTATATAACACATGTAACTGTGACAGGGAAGGTGGCCCCTCTCAGCTCTGGCCCCATAGCAGCTGCACTGCCTGCACCTACGGTAGCTACACCCTGTATATAACACATGTAACTGTGACAGGGAAGGTGGCCCCTCTCAGCTCTGGCCCCATAGCAGCTGCACTCCCTGCACCTATGGTAGCTACACCCCTGTATATAACACATGTAACTGTAACCCCTGCTGACTAGCTAATCCTTTGGGTTACCAGTTGGTATTGCTATCTAGTGCCTCCACCCAATCAGTTTGGTTTTGGGCTAGATTGGGAACGCCCGTTGTATGAAATGTGAATAATTGTAGGTAAATCGTTATATATTGATAGTAAATTTTCACTCTCACCTTATCTAGATTCTTCGGTTTTATCTTCCAGACACGTACCCGTGCTTTTCTCCGGAATTCCCTTTGACAGGTAAGTTCAGTAAATAGGACTACTACACAACTAATTGCTTTTAGTACATATATTTTGTGAGTTCGATTGTATAACTACCACATAAAAACATTAGGTTACCAACATACTATTATTGTATACAATATTATCTGCATGCAATACAAAAAAACCCCAGTGTAAACCGGTTATGAAAGAAAAAACAAAACCATTTAACCAAATTATCACCTTGAGAAGTTAGGAGTGCGCAATAATACCACAGTTTATTATTTCTGTCCCTACTATCAGATGCTTCGTTGGTGCACTTGTTGGGGCCCGTACTAACTTATCCAATAGTGGCAGAGTCCATTGATAGTATGATGATAATTATATATCCCCAAGGTATTATATTTTTTATATAAATTGGTGATCTGAGCCTATTTCTCCTAGGTTATCATTAAGGAATAATTCATTCTCAGTGTTGTCACTGTCCCTTGTCACTTTTATGATTTAGGCAGTCACCTATCAGGCTCCACATCTAATTTCGGTACTCTCGGTAATGAATTGTGAGAGGTGTTCGACTATAGTATACACTATAACTCGTGCCTTACATTAATATATCTTGGCAGTATTGCACTGTGAAGTCAGCCACAGGGGGGACATCTAATCCGAATGCAATATATATTGTCCAATTAATATAATCCCTATTTTGGTAGATAGAGTTTTATGAGAATATGGGATTCTTTCGTTCCTTCACTCCATATATCTCCTCCGAAAGGATGCTCTCTTTCATAAAGTAATTTATATCCTCCATACAGGGCTCACTCAGATAGTGACCTAGGATATTATACAGGCTCTGGTGTATTAACAGAAGTATTCTGTGAATCTGCTATGCTGGCTGTCAATTACCCTTATAGTGGGATGTTAGGTCTAGGGTGTACTCCCCCTACTGGGGTATCATTTCGGCTAATTACACCCCCTGACCTGGTTTATATAAATATAAGCCCTCAGTTATTCAGCTCCTCCCCTGGGCGGATCAGCAATATGAGGCGTGAAGGATCACTTATTATCTCAGCTGCCACTTCCCTGAGACTGAGTTCTCACCAATGGATATCTGCAGCACCCTCTTCAGCGGCAGCAGACACCGATCACTGTCTCTGAATCCTGCGGCTCACCGAGGGATCTCTCCGTTCGGGTCTCAGCTTTAACCCTCTCTCTCTTTCTCCCTCACAGCACTGCAGCGCCCTCCTCAGCGGCCGCAGACACCGATAAATGTCTCAGGGGTATCTCGTCGGTCTGCGTCCTCTTCAGCGGCAGCGGACACCGCTCACTGTATCAGGATCCCGCCTATCACAGAGGATCTCTCCGTTCTCCGTCCTCGTCAGCTGCTGCAGACACCGCTCACTGTTTCCAGATCCCGCCGCTCTCACAGGTATATCTCCGGTCTGATCCCGGCACTACCACCTCTCTCACTCTCTCTCAATTCACCTCCTCTCGTCTCCCCCCCCAGGCAGCGCAGCTCGAGCCCCCTCACACAGTCTCGCTCCCCCTGTGTCCGTTACCTGGACACACATACATGGGCACGAGAGCTTCTAGAAAAGTCTAGGACATTCCCCATGCCCAATATTGACTACCATAAATAAACTTATATTTATTTATTTTTTATTTATTTTTTATACACTTAAAACATTTGATAAAAAACATCAATACATCAAATATACTTATATGCTGTAGTTACCAATAGACATATTATTTATTTAATTCAATACTACAGTGTTACATTCTCCCCCTGGGGATTGGCACTTCTGAAAAGAGTTACAATCACCATACTTAACTATACTGGTCCATATATTAATTGCCCATACTATAACCAAAATACGGCCAGGTCATTATCAAATGAGGGTGTATTACCAAAGGAACTTCCTTGGGGGTGCCCAACTGCTCATAAGTTAAGATTTTTTGGGGGCTTACGAACTCTTTGGGGTCGAGGTGAACTAACTAGTCCTTCAGGCTCTCTATCTAATCTTCCAGGGAAGACATCAAACAACTCGGAATCTTCCCTTACTCCCCAACTTCCCTCAGTCACTTTCTCTGTAACAGTTGAATCCATCACTTCAGGTTGTTGAGGCGTCTTTTCCGAAACTCTCTCCTCCCGTAAATATGCTGGATCTCGATAATAACATCCGGAATCATAGTCATCCATATTGTCACTATTCTCGGTGGCCAATATACCTTCCTCCTCATGATCAATGTTCATCCCTTTGACCCCACCTCGATCACCCGGAGGAATGTCACTTCCAAGATACTCCCCCCACCTTATATCTTGACTAATGGGGAGCAAATGCTGCCTATGATAGGTTATTACTGATCCCTGCCCATCAGCCCGTGCCAATTGATAAGCAGGAATATTAGGTAATTTTTTCACAACCACATAGGGCTCACTTTTCCATCTATTACTTAATTTCTTTTTCTTGGGTACCCCCAGCAATTGGATTAATACACGGTCACCTGGCTGCAAACATTGTTCCTTTAAGCCGCGGTCGAAGTAGGCTTTATTCTTTTCTCCCATGTGCTTTGATGCAGCTTCCGCTATTTGATAAGAATCTTTCAGCTGTTGTCTTAGTTGCTTAATGTACTGCGAGTGTGATGATCCAACAGAATAATTAACCTGTGTCCCTAAGCAAACATCTACAGGTAGCCGAGCTTCACGACCAAACATGAGGTAATACGGTGTAAATCCGGTGGTCTCATTTCTGGTGCAATTATATGCGTGCACTAATGTAGAAGCATATCTTTTCCACTTATATTTCCTCTGGGTTCCGAGAGTACCAAGCATATTTAATAGGGTCCGGTTAAATCGCTCAGGTTGAGGATCACCTTGAGGATGGTAGGGTGTGGTTCGCGATTTTTGAATTCCACAGCATTTACACAATTCTTTAATTAACCGACTCTCAAACTCTCTTCCTTGATCGGAGTGAATCCTTGCTGGTAGTCCATAATGGACAAAAAACTTTTCCCATAAAGTGTGTGCTACTGTCCCTGCTCTTTGATTGGATGTTAGATAAGCTTGAGCATACCGTGTAAAGTGATCAGTTACCACCAATAGATGACTATCTGATCCTTCAGGTCCCTCCAAAGTTAAAAAATCTATGCATACTAACTCCATCGGCCCAGAGCTACTGATAGTCACTAACGGAGCAGCCCGTTGAAGAGGTAGGGTTTTTCTCAGGATACAATTACTGCATGTCCGACAATAGTTCTCAATTTCTTGGTTCATAAAAGGCCAGAAAAAACGATCAGCCACTAATCCCTGAGTCTTATCGTATCCCAAATGGCCATGCTGATCATGTAATGAATTCAGTACCATCTTTTTATAATGCTTAGGCAAAATCAACTGCAGGTTAAATCTTCCATCATTCTTCCTAACAGTTCTATATAACACTTCTTTCACGATCCTCAACTTAGGACGTTGTCGCCATAATATTTTGGAGATTGGTGACATTTTCGACCACACCACGGGAAGATGGGGATTCTCTACCAGTCTCAACACAGCAACTATATCTGGATCATCTCGTTGAGATCTAGCCATCTGCTCCGGTGTTATCCTATCTAATCCCTCCAATTCCATACGACTTAACCAACAGTAGGATAGAGGAATGGCCGCCTCAGACGCTCCAGTGAACAAAATGGCAGCTGATTCGTTATGTTGATTAAGACTTATATGTTGGCATAACCCCTTAACCGAGGCTGCAGGCACTTCGATCCACTCATCCTCCTTTACTTCACTATCTTCATGAGATAGTCGGGATAGAGCATCTGCATCATATTTTTTTTCCTGGACGATATTTGATAGTAAATTCATAGTTAGTCAGAGCAGCCAGCCGCCGATGACCAGTACAGTCCAATTTTGCAGATGATTGTATATAAGTCAAAGGATTGTTATCCGTGTGTACAGTAAATGGCACGCCATATAAGTAATCGTGGAATTTTTCACTCACAGCCCATTTAAGCGCTAAAAACTCCAACTTATGTACCGGATAGTTTCGTTCACTGGTTGACAATCCTCGACTAACATAAGCGATGGGGCGTAAATGTTTACCATGTAACTGATACAACACCCCCCCTAGGCCCTCAAAGGAAGCATCTATGTGAACCTCATAAGGTAAGTCTGGTTGTACATAGGCCAATACAGGGGATTTGGTGAGAAGATCTTTTAACTGGGTAAATGCTTCCTCACAAGATGCTGTCCATCTTTCACCAAATGGTTCTCGAGGTTTATAATACTGATGTTCCCTATCCTCCCTTGTAGAGCGTGATCGTTGATTAACAGGAGGATACCCTCGAGTCAATTCAGTCAATGGTTTGGTAACTACCGCATACTGTGGCACAAATTTACGATAATAACCACAGAATCCTAAAAATGATCTTAAATCTTTCAGGTTTTCAGGTCGAGGCCAGTTCTTAACAGTCACCACTTTTTCCGGATCTGTGGCTATGCCTTGCCTGCTCACTATGTGTCCCAAATATTTGACAGAAGACCGACAGAGCTTACATTTTTCAATTGACAATTTTAGCCCACGTGCCTTAAGTCGATCGAGTACTTTAAGTAGCCTTTCATTGTGCTCTTCTAGATCTTTTCCAAAAACTATGATGTCATCAAGGTACACCAGTACCTCCCGGTAGCACATGTCCCCAACGGTCTTTTCCATGGTTCTTTGAAAAGTAGCGGGGGCTCCTCTTATGCCTTGAGGCATCTTTAGAAACTCAAAGAATCCAATTGGGCAAATGAAGGCAGTCTTGGCTTGGTCATTCTGGCTCATTGGTATCTGATAGTAGCCGCAGCGGAGATCCAGCACAGAGAACCAGTTACTCCCGTTTAAGCAATCTAGGGCTTCGTCCACCTTTGGAACTGTATACTAATCCGGCACCGTGCGACTATTTAATGTGCGATAATCGATGCATAGCCGGATCTCTCCACTCTTCTTGCGAGCGACCACTATAGGGGATGCGTATGGACTTTCCGAGTCTGCTATAACATTGTTCTCCAATAAATTACGTAGATGCTCTCTTACGTCATCAAAGTCAGCTGGAGCTAATCTTCTTGACCTCTCCCTGAACGGGGTGTTATCCGTAAGGGTAATGTGATGTTCTACTCCATTAGCTGTACCCAGATCCCAGTCACTCTTAGAGAAGACGGCTTCCCTTAACCTTAGCTGTTCCATCAGAAGTTGTTTGCTGGCTGGATCTATATCACTGCCCTTAAAGCATACTTCTAAGTCACTATCCGAAGATGAAACATCCAAGAAGTTATTATTCCCATCGGGGACTACACGACAACTGTCAATTCTATGGCATCGGTAAGTGTCTTCATGATTTTGTTCCACTACACCAAATTGATGGCCCTTCTCTTGCTTCTCACACCATCGAATTAAATTACAAAACAGGTTAGTATTGGTCCCTATTATGGCTGATAACTGTCCATTATCCCCCGGAGAGTCAGGGCATACCAATGCTATCAACGGAACGGTTTCATTAGGGGTGATCAGTCCGGGTTCAAAAGAAATTTGGGTAATAATATACCCTAAATAGGGGTACTTTTGTTCGCTTAATCCCCATACAGTAAGGCCACTAAGAGGTTGAATGGAGACGTCAGCCAAATGTTCCCGATACCAGGATTCAAATACTATAGACACTTGCGACCCACTGTCCATTAATATGGTACAATCTTGGCCGTTAATCATAGCCTTGATGAGTGGGGCAGGCCCCATAAGACTCTCTGGGATATTGTCTACCCACTGTGCACTCCCCATCGCTCGAACGTTTAGAATCGGGGAGCCTGTGAGGGGGTCACAGCACTCCCACTGAAGTTTTCCAGTTGGTGATCTGGTGGTGTAGGGGTGTGAGTTGTATTTCCTCCCCGGCCGCTTCCATGGCCAGGACATTCAAAGGACCTATGTCCTGGCTGACCACAGCTATAGCATATAATGGGATTCCTACTCCTACTTCCCTGCGTCATTCCCCGTCTTCTCATGACAGGCCATCCTGTATTAGACTGTGGGCTGGATTGTAAAGCAATCAGCTGATCGATCTTTTTATTTTGTTCCTCAATTAACTTCAAAAGCCTCTCATCCATATTAGGGAGGGATGGAGTAGGTAATACCACCTTCACTCTTTTTATATTTTTTTCTCGAGTATCTATCTGAATCTCCTCTAATTTAACCTCTTTGACCAATTCAGTGAGAGTAGGTGGATGTCCCCGAGCCATTGTGCATCGTAATCGCTGGGCCACTGGATGGTTAGTCAGGGCTCCTTTTAACACCTGTCTCATACGTCGCTCATCTACTGCCCCCTTTTCAATGCCTCCTTTGTCGACAATCTGGTAGATTAGTCTATCTACCCTATAAATATAGTGGGTCAACGTCTCCCCCGGCTCCTGGTATGTCCTATTTAGTCGAGCTAACAAATCACCCACATCCTCGAGGGTTCCATACGAGAAATCCAGAGCTTCGATGTAATCCTTTAAAGTGGCTGTTGTTTTACTCCTCCTGGTAGCCTGAATTACCCGCATAGCAGGTCCCCTTAAACTCTCTACTATTCTCTGCTTTTTTATATGCTCTGGGCAATGCCATTCTTCCGAATGCTGAATGGCAGCTTCTCGCCAAGTGTCATAAGTCTCTTCTCCAGCCGGTATGGGTGTAATTCCGGAGAATATTCTGAGTCTACGGTATCCTCCCTCATAATGCCAACGCTCCATTTGGCTAACCATCTTATCTACTACTGCTTCTACTCCGGTTCCCGAGACATCCTCCTTATTCACTGAAGACTCTTGAGGGTCAGCCATAGGTGGGGAATCCACGACCATTAGGGGCCCGGTACCTGAATCACCTCCCGATAGGGCCTCAGCTGCTACCATCTCCTCCCCTTCAGGCCATATCACTTGGACTTTCCCTCCAACAGCCCCTTCCACTACTACCATGAAAGGGATTAAAGTCTTATCCAACGGGTTTCTATTACTAATCAATATAGCATAGGTATCACCAGATTGTCCTTTCCACCGATCCACCACACAGGGCTGACTGATGCCATAAAATTTTCCCACAGCCCTTACCGCCAATTCATCATTAACTGCGTTAAGCGATCCAATAAGAACAAAACTGCATATAGGTTCCACTCCCTTCTCCCTACACCATCTGTATATATCCGTCACAGTTACCTCCTCCATGACCCACTTGTTACCAGAACTCGTGAGGGGGTGTTATCTTTTGTCGGGATCTCAGCAGTGCCTCCAAATGTAACCCCTGCTGACTAGCTAATCCTTTGGGTTACCAGTTGGTATTGCTATCTAGTGCCTCCACCCAATCAGTTTGGTTTTGGGCTAGATTGGGAACGCCCGTTGTATGAAATGTGAATAATTGTAGGTAAATCGTTATATATTGATAGTAAATTTTCACTCTCACCTTATCTAGATTCTTCGGTTTTATCTTCCAGACACGTACCCGTGCTTTTCTCCGGAATTCCCTTTGACAGGTAAGTTCAGTAAATAGGACTACTACACAACTAATTGCTTTTAGTACATATATTTTGTGAGTTCGATTGTATAACTACCACATAAAAACATTAGGTTACCAACATACTATTATTGTATACAATATTATCTGCATGCAATACAAAAAAACCCCAGTGTAAACCGGTTATGAAAGAAAAAACAAAACCATTTAACCAAATTATCACCGTGAGAAGTTAGGAGTGCGCAATAATACCACAGTTTATTATTTCTGTCCCTACTATCAGATGCTTCGTTGGTGCACTTGTTGGGGCCCATACTAACTTATCCAATAGTGGCAGAGTCCATTGATAGTATGATGATAATTATATATCCCCATGGTATTATATTTTTTATATAAATTGGTGATCTGAGCCTATTTCTCCTAGGTTATCATTAAGGAATAATTCATTCTCAGTGTTGTCACTGTCCCTTGTCACTTTTATGATTTAGGCAGTCACCTATCAGGCTCCACATCTAATTTCGGTACTCTCGGTAATGAATTGTGAGAGGTGTTCGACTATAGTATACACTATAACTCGTGCCTTGCATTAATATATCTTGGCAGTATTGCACTGTGAAGTCAGCCACAGGGGGGACATCTAATCCGAATGCAATATATATTGTCCAATTAATATAATCCCTATTTTGGTAGATAGAGTTTTATGAGAATATGGGATTCTTTCGTTCCTTCACTCCATATATCTCCTCCGAAAGGATGCTCTCTTTCATAAAGTAATTTATATCCTCCATACAGGGCTCACTCAGATAGTGACCTAGGATATTATACAGGCTCTGGTGTATTAACAGAAGTATTCTGTGAATCTGCTATGCTGGCTGTCAATTACCCTTATAGTGGGATGTTAGGTCTAGGGTGTACTCCCCCTACTGGGGTATCATTTCGGCTAATTACACCTCCTGACCTGGTTTATATAAATATAAGCCCTCAGTTATTCAGCTCCTCCCCTGGGCGGATCAGCAATATGAGGCGTGAAGGATCACTTATTATCTCAGCTGCCACTTCCCTGAGACTGAGTTCTCACCAATGGATATCTGCAGCGCCCTCTTCAGCGGCAGCAGACACCGATCACTGTCTCTGAATCCTGCGGCTCACCGAGGGATCTCTCCGTTCGGGTCTCAGCTTTAACCCTCTCTCTCTTTCTCCCTCACAGCACTGCAGCGCCCTCCTCAGCGGCCGCAGACACCGATAAATGTCTCAGGGGTATCTCGTCGGTCTGCGTCCTCTTCAGCGGCAGCGGACACCGCTCACTGTATCAGGATCCCGCCTATCACAGAGGATCTCTCCGTTCTCCGTCCTCGTCAGCTGCTGCGGACACCGCTCACTGTTTCCAGATCCCGCCGCTCTCACAGGTATATCTCCGGTCTGATCCCGGCACTACCACCTCTCTCACTCTCTCTCAAGTCACCTCCTCTCGTCTCCCCCCCAGGCAGCGCAGCTCGAGCCCCCTCACACAGTCTCGCTCCCCCTGTGTCCGTTACCTGGACACACATACATGGGCACGAGAGCTTCTAGAAAAGTCTAGGACATTCCCCATGCCCAATATTGACTACCATAAATAAACTTATATTTATTTATTTTTTATTTATTTTTTATACACTTAAAACATTTGATAAAAAACATCAATACATCAAATATACTTATATGCTGTAGTTACCAATAGACGTATTATTTATTTAATTCAATACTACAGTGTTACATAACTGTGACAGGGAAGGTGGCTCCTCTCAGCTCTGGGCCCCATAGCAGCTGCACTCCCTGCACCTATGGTAGCTACACCCTGTATATAACACATGTAACTGTGACAGGGAAGGTGGCCCCTCTCAGCTCTGGCCCCATAGCAGCTGCACTCCCTGCACATATGGTAGCTACACCCTGTATATAACACATGTAACTGTGACAGGGAAGGTGGCTCCTCTCAGCTCTGGCCCCATAGCAGCTGCACTCCCTGTACCTATGGTAACTACACCCTGTATATAACACATGTAACTGTGACAGGGAAGGTGGCTCCTCTCAGCTCTGGCCCCATAGCAGCTGTACTCCCTTCACCTTTGGTAGCTACACCCTGTATATAACACATGTAACTGTGACAGGGAAGGTGGCCCCTCTCAGCTCTGGGCCCCATAGCAGCTGCACTCCCTGCACCTATGGTAGCTACACCCTGTATATAACACATGTAACTGTGACAGGGAAGGTGGCCCCTCTCAGCTCCGGGCCCCATAGCAGCTGCACTCCCTGCACCTATGGTAGCTACACCCTATATATAACACATGTAACTGTGACAGGGAAGGTGGCCCTCTCAGCTCTGGGCCCCATAGCAGCTGCACTCCCTGCACCTATGGTAGCTACACCCTGTATATAACACATGTAACTGTGACAGGGAAGGTGGCCCCTCTCAGCTCTGGGCCCCATAGTAGCTGCACTCCCTGCACCTATGGTAGCTACACCCTATATATAACACATGTAACTGTGACAAGGAAGGTGGCCCTCTCAGCTCTGGGCCCCATAGCAGCTGCACTCCCTGCACCTATGGTAGCTACACCCCTGTATATAACACATGTAACTGTGACAGGGAAGGTGGCCTCTCTCAGCTCTGGCCCCATAGCAGCTGCACTCCCTGCACCTATGGTAGCTACACCCCTGTATATAACACATGTAACTGTGACAGGGAAGGTGGCCCCTCTCAGCTCTGGGTCCCATAGCAGCTGCACTCCCTGCACCTATGGTAGCTACACCCTATATATAACACATGTAACTGTGACAGGGAAGGTGGCCCTCTCAGCTCTGGGCCCCATAGCAGCTGCACTCCCTGCACCTATGGTAGCTACACCCCTGTATATAACACATGTAACTGTGACAGGGAAGGTGGTCCCTCTAAGCTCTGGACCCCATAGCAGCTGCACTGCCTGCACCTATGGTAGCTACACCCTGTATATTACACATGTAACTGTGACAGGGAAGGTGGCCCCTCTCAGCTCTGGCCCCATAGCAGCTGCACTCCCTGCACCTATGGTAACTACACCCTATATATAACACATGTAACTGTGACAGGGAAAAGTGGCCCCTCTCAGCTCTGGGCCCCATAGCAGCTGCACTCCCTGCACCTATGGTAGCTACGCCCTGTGTATAACACATGTAACTGTGACAGGGAAGGTGGCCCCTCTCATCTCTGGGCCCCATAGCAGCTGCACTCCCTGTACCTATGGTAACTACACCCTGTATATAACACATGTAACTGTGACAGGGAAGGTGGCTCCTCTCAGCTCTGGCCCCATAGCAGCTGTACTCCCTTCACCTTTGGTAGCTACACCCTGTATATAACACATGTAACTGTGACAGGGAAGGTGGCCCCTCTCAGCTCTGGGCCCCATAGCAGCTGCACTCCCTGCACCTATGGTAGCTACACCCTGTATATAACACATGTAACTGTGACAGGGAAGGTGGCCCCTCTCAGCTCCGGGCCCCATAGCAGCTGCACTCCCTGCACCTATGGTAGCTACACCCTATATATAACACATGTAACTGTGACAGGGAAGGTGGCCCTCTCAGCTCTGGGCCCCATAGCAGCTGCACTCCCTGCACCTATGGTAGCTACACCCTGTATATAACACATGTAACTGTGACAGGGAAGGTGGCCCCTCTCAGCTCTGGGCCCCATAGTAGCTGCACTCCCTGCACCTATGGTAGCTACACCCTATATATAACACATGTAACTGTGACAAGGAAGGTGGCCCTCTCAGCTCTGGGCCCCATAGCAGCTGCACTCCCTGCACCTATGGTAGCTACACCCCTGTATATAACACATGTAACTGTGACAGGGAAGGTGGCCTCTCTCAGCTCTGGCCCCATAGCAGCTGCACTCCCTGCACCTATGGTAGCTACACCCCTGTATATAACACATGTAACTGTGACAGGGAAGGTGGCCCCTCTCAGCTCTGGGTCCCATAGCAGCTGCACTCCCTGCACCTATGGTAGCTACACCCTATATATAACACATGTAACTGTGACAGGGAAGGTGGCCCTCTCAGCTCTGGGCCCCATAGCAGCTGCACTCCCTGCACCTATGGTAGCTACACCCCTGTATATAACACATGTAACTGTGACAGGGAAGGTGGTCCCTCTAAGCTCTGGACCCCATAGCAGCTGCACTGCCTGCACCTATGGTAGCTACACCCTGTATATTACACATGTAACTGTGACAGGGAAGGTGGCCCCTCTCAGCTCTGGCCCCATAGCAGCTGCACTCCCTGCACCTATGGTAACTACACCCTATATATAACACATGTAACTGTGACAGGGAAAAGTGGCCCCTCTCAGCTCTGGGCCCCATAGCAGCTGCACTCCCTGCACCTATGGTAGCTACGCCCTGTGTATAACACATGTAACTGTGACAGGGAAGGTGGCCCCTCTCATCTCTGGGCCCCATAGCAGATGCACACCCTGCACCTATGGTAGCTACGCCCTTGGTCTCAGTGATTTGCAGATCATTTTCAGCACATACAGATCTGACAATATGGAAAGGTTCATCCAGTGGCAGAACTACCGCCAGTGCAAGCAGTGCCTTGTAGTGGGGCCCACCACTGTCAAGGGGCCCAAAGCATAGGCGCCGATTCCAGCGACCGCAGCCCCCGCAGTGAGTGAATTGAGATGTGCTGGAGGCTGTGGCAGCGCTTACGTACTTTGCAATGTAAAACCCCCCATAAACAATGGCCGCCGCCAAGGCGGAGACAGGCGCTAGAAGTCACATTTGACCCCTAGCACCTGTCTCCCTGGCGGCGGGCATTTTAAGGTTATTTGTCTCACTGTAATGTATGGAAGCGCTGCCGCAGCCCTCAGCGCGTCTCAATCCAATGCGGGGGCTAGAATTATACAGCCTGCCCTCAAACACCCTCCCATACTGGAACAGCGGCCAGGAGATCCCTGGCAACTCGTAGGGGACCCCCCTGGCAACGCGGTGGCAACCCCTGGCAACACGGAGGAGACCCCTGGCAATGCACATGAAACTCATAGCAACGTGCTGGAGACCCCTGGCAACGCACATGAGACCCCTGTCAACGCGCATGAAACCCATAGCAATGTGCTGGAGACCCCTGGCAATGTGCATGAAACCCCTGGCTATGCGCAGGTAAAAAAATCTAAACTGGCACTGTGGGGGAATATCTAGCACTGCTGGGGCATATCTGGCACTATGAGGGCATATCTGGCACGTGGGGGCATGTGTATATGGCAATGTGGGGGCATATCTGGCAACGTGGGGGAATATGTGTATCTGGCACTGTGAGGGCAATTCTAGCACTGTGGGGAATGTGTATTTGTCAATGTGGGGGCATATCTGCAACTTGGCAGAATATGTGTATCTGACACAGTGGGGGCATATCTAGCACTGTGGGGCATGTGTATTTGGCAATTTGAGGGCATATCTGGCACTGCGGTGGCATATGTGTATCTGGCACTGTGGGGGCATATGTGTATCTGGCACTGTGCGGGCATATCTTGCACTGTGGGGCATATGTGTATCTGGCACTGCACTATTTGGGTCATATGTATATTACATCCCCATTTTCAATGGCCATGCCCCATGTGGTCACGCCCATTTCTTGACGTGCGCACACCGAAGGCAAACAGCACACCATTTTTTTCTACTTGCACCACTGTGTATATGTGGGTATATATATATATATATATATATAAATTAGTAACATAATCAGATGCGCTCAGTCAGAATGAAACAGTCTTAAGCCTATGTAGCTTAAAAACACTTCTCTAATCAAAAGAGAGTGAATGCACCAGTGTCCTTTTTTTCAATAGAACCGCAGCTCCCCCGCCGTCATAAATAACCCGGAATTCCACGGGAAGGCAGATATCTAAAAAGAGAGACAGGGGGGGCGCTTCATAGTGCAAAATCAATTTTTAATTATAAAAGCACACTGCCACTGCAGTTTAAAACACAGCGATATATGCCCGTACCAGAACAAACTCCGCTGTGGGCTTAATACCACATGATATATAACACACAAGTGCCCCCGGCAATTTCTCCAAACCTCCGGCAGATCTCCTGAGACAGGACCTCAGCCCCGTGCCGCTGGACCGCTGGATACAGCCGCCGCACGTCGGGACACGTCAGCAAGCGTGGCTTGCTGACGTGTGTGGTCGTGCCCCCTCCTGCCTCGGTGGTTATCGACGGGTGACGGTGTCCCGACGTGCGGCGGCTGTATCCAGCGGTCCAGCGGCACGGGGCTGAGGTCCTGTCTCAGGAGATCTGCCGGAGGTTTGGAGAAATTGCCGGGGGCACTTGTGTGTTATATATCATGTGGTATTAAGCCCACAGCGGAGTTTGTTCTGGTACGGGCATATATCGCTGTGTTTTAAACTGCAGTGGCAGTGTGCTTTTATAATTAAAAATTGATTTTGCACTATGAAGCGCCCCCCCTGTCTCTCTTTTTAGATATATATATATATGTATATACAAACAGGAAAAAAGGAGCGGAACTCAGCCAAAGGGACCTGCGTGTCCCGAAACGTTGGACTTTATGGTGATGTAAAAAAATACACTTTTCCATTTTGATTGTGACGCTGAGTGACGCTCCTTTTTTCCAGTTTGTTTATCCACTGCTGCTGAGAGGGCACCGACGCACTTTTTGGAAACTGAGAACGGAGTGCCGGTCCATATCCATTCCTTTTGTATATATATATATATATATATATATATATATATATAGAAATAGAAAGAAATTATTGCGCCACGTGTGTTCACCAACGTTTACTTATCCTGAATGTGATTTATACCAAACAAATATATATATAGATCTGACACTCCCTAAGAATTTAAAAGGGCGTCTGCTTACCCCCAAACAGGGATGGCGGTTCCCTGTATCGTAAATTTGGTACACAATTGGGGGGAGGGGGTTTAGCGACCAATGGTGTCTAAAAGAACTCACACTTTAGGTGAATAATTAATAATATAAAATACAATTTATTCACGTATAAATTTAAAACAACAAATCTTTTTCTAAAAAATGGGATAAAAAGGATATACACATACAATATAATACCAGTTAAAATGAATAAATAATAAAAGATTCCTTAACTTGGTATGCAGTCACTGCCAGATAGCCCATATATATATATATATAATACGGGAGCATGCAAACAATCTCTAATTTGGAGTTGGGGGGAGGGGATGGACTTGGACGGGACGAGAGGGGGGTGCCCAAAGCATTTTGTTTTCCCTTGGCCCACTGCTCACTAGTTCCGCCTCTTGGATCATCAGTTTAATAAAAACGGTTTGCAGATCTGCTGATTGTTACCATACATGGGCAATCTACAGCCCCAGCTGGTCTGTGAAATCTCAACATGTTGGACAACCTGATTTAACAATCCCAATCACTTTTGGTTGGAATCTGCTGCATTCTGTGAACCCCAAATTCTCGGGTTTGAGCTCTGTGACCCTGGTCGGAAGGGTTGTGGTATGCAAGGACGACCACACTTACGAAGACAGTGTCTAGGTCGACAACTATTGGTCGATGGTAAGTAGGTCAACATAGTTTCTAGGTCGACAAGGACTCTAGGTCGACATGTACTAGGTCGACATGACAGAAGGTCAACATGAGTTTTTGCACTTTTTTTGCTGCGCTTGGAATAGGTTACCATTCCCAATTGTAGTCCACATGGATCGTAAAGTATGAAAAAGTCCAAAAAATGATAAAAAAAACCTCTTGTCGACCTTTTGTCATGTCGACCTATAGCATGTCGACATAGAGTCCCTGTCGACCTAGAAAGCATGTCGACCTACTTACTGTCGACCAATAGTGGTCAACCTAGACAGTGTCGATTTACGTCTGGTCGACTTAGAGACCGGATACCAGTTGGGAGATGGGTCTCGGACCTGGGACCTAGTCCTGGGTCGTTTGCATTCAGACATACATGTGTCCTTTTACATCTCGCATCGTGGGCTATAAGGTGTGACACGCTACCTTTACGTGGATGTGGGAGGCAGCAGAGCTAATTTAACTTTGGCAGCGGGAGGCTGTGCTCCCACTACCAGGAGATATCAGCGCTGGAGCCGGCGCAGTCAGTGGTCGCGTGCATACACACGTTACCACTATATTTATGAATGCTAGCATTTCGCTATGCCGCAATGCGTATGTGTACTGCCCCACTAACACCTCTGCCTTTGAATCAGGCAGAGGTGTCCGCATAACTGAGATGCGATCGCATCTCCCCGTCACGCCCACGAGCAGTGGAGATATGGGTGGTCATTCCGAGTTGATCGCTAGCTGCATTCGTTCAATGTGCAGCGATGAGGCAAAAAAATTGCACTTCTGCACAAACGTATGCGGCGCAATGCGCACGCGCGTCGTACTATTACAACGAACAAAGTAATTTTACACAGGGTCTAGCGAAGCTTTTCAGTCGCACAGGCAGCCGCAGAGTGATTGACAGGAAGAGGGCGTTTCTTGGTGTCAACTGACCGTTTTCAGGGAGTGTTCGAAAAAACGCAGGCGTGCCAAGAAAAACGCAGGCTTGGCTGGGCGAACGCAGGGCGTGTTTGTGACGTCAAATCAGGAACTGAATGGTCTGAAGTGATCGCCAGCGCTGAGTAGGTATGAAGCTACTCTGAAACTGCACAAAATTATTTTGTAGTCGCTCTGCGATCCTTTTGTTCGCACTTCTGCTAAGCTAAAATACACTCCCAGTGGGCGGCGGCATAGCGTTTGCACGGCTGCTAAAAACTGCTAGCGAGCGAACAACTCGGAATGACCACCATGATTGCATCTCAATTCCATACCCCCCTTAATTCAGTGAGACTGGTACACAGGAAAGAAATTATAAAGTAGAGGTCAAAGAAAATGGAAGTAAAAATGTTTACATACATAATATAAAAACAAGAAACAGATGAAATAAGGCAACAATATTCAAAATGGAAAATGTAGTTAAAAGCGAATAATTGCTTTTTAAGTCTGAGATGTAGATTTACTAAATCATATTCTATCATTTTCTAGAATGCAATAGAAAAAGGAATCTGATTAGTTGCTATGACTTTTGTAAATCTAACGCTTGTGAAATGTGCTTGCAGCTTTTATACACTGCTTAAAAAAATAAAGGGAACACTTAAACAACACATCCTAGATCTGAATGAATGAAATATTCTTATTAAATACTTTGTTCTTTACATAGTTGAATGTGCTGACAACAAAATCACACAAAAATTATCAATGGAAATCAAATTTATTAACCCATGGAGGTCTGGATTTGGAGTCACCCTCAAAATTAAAGTGGAAAAACACACTACAGGCTGATCCAACATTGATGTAATGTCCTTAAAACAAGTCAAAATGAGGCTCAGTAGTGTGTGTGGCCTCCACGTGTCTGTATGACCTCCCTACAATGCCTGGGCATGCTCCTGATGAGGTGGCGGATGGTCTCCTGAGGGATCTCCTCCCAGACCTGGACTACAGCATCTGCCAACTCCTGGACAGTCTGTGATGCAACGTGGCAGTGGTGGATGGAGCGAGACATGATGTCCCAGATGTGCTCAATTGGATTCAGGTCTGGGGAACGGGCGGGCCAGTCCATAGCATCAATGCCTTTGTCTTGCAGGAACTGCTGACACACTCCAGCCACATGAGGTCTACGTTCTTGCCTTGTCTTGCATTAGGAGGAACCCGGGGCCAACCGCGCCAGCACATGATCTCACAAGGGGTCTGAGGGTCTCATCTCGGTACCTAATGGCAGTCAGGCTACCTCTGGCGAGCACATGGAGGGCTGTGCAGCCCCCCAAAGAAATGCCACCCCACACCATTACTGACCCACTGCCAAACCGGTCATGCTGGAGGATGTTGCAGGCAGCAGAACGTTCTCCTTGGCGTCTCCAGACTCTGTCACATCTGTCACATGTGCTCAGTGAGAACCTGCTTTCATCTGTGAAAAGCACAGGGCGCCAGTGGCGAATTTGCCAATCTTGGTGTTCTCTGGCAAATGCCAAACGTCCTGCACAGTGTTGGGCTGTAAGCACAATCCCCACCTGTGGACGTCGGGCCCTCATACCACCCTCATGGAGTTTGTTTCTTATCGTTTGAGTAGACACATGCACATTTGTGGCTTGCTGGAGGTCATTTTGCAGGGCTCTGGCAGTGCTCCTCCTGTTCCTCCTTGTACAAAGGCGGAGGTAGCGGTCCTGCTGCTGGGTTGTTACCCTCCTACGGCCTCCTCCACGTCTCCTGATATACTGGCCTGTCTCCTGGTAGCGCCTCCATGCTCTGGACACTACGCTGACAGACACAGCAAACCTTCTTGCCACAGCTCGCATTGATGTGCCATCCTGGATGAGCTGCACTACCTGAGCCACTTGTGTGGATTGTAGACTCCGTCTCATGCTACCACTAGAGTGAAAGCACCACCAGCTTTCAAAAGTGACCAAAACATCAGCCAGAAAGCATAGGAGCTGAGAAGTGGTCTATGGTCACCACCTGCAGAACAACTCCTTTGTTGGGGGTGTCTTGCTAATTGCCTATAATTTCCACCTGTTGTCTATTCCATTTGCACAACAGCATGTGAAATTGATTGTCAATCAGTGATGCTTCCTAAGTGGACAGTTTGATTTCACAGAAGTGTGATTGACTTGGAGTTACATTGTGTTGTTTAAGTGTTCCCTTTATTTTTTTGAGCAGTGTATTTTTATATGGATTTCTCAGATTCAAAAGTTACAAATTAAGATAATTTTTGAATATTCCATCTGACAGTGCCTTATGTTTAGGAGTGCCATCGATTCTGTCCATCTATGGTGCCATCATTAATTGATCATGGAAAGCCATCAATGATTTGAACCATCGAAGGGCTTCACTAGCTTGTGATCAGGCCAACCAGAGAAGGAGGCTGGCGCTAAGAGGAGCATGATGGTGGCATGGCTAGGTGCTGTATGGAAATATAAAAATCTTATTACCATTGGAACTCTACCATTTGCATACTGTAGGTAGAATGACTCTATGACAGTAGAGTTCCCAGATGAAGAAGAATACATAAGTAGAGCTGAAGACATTAAGCTAAGAATGAACAAGCATGGAGACCTGATCCTTAGCATAGACAAGCAAATCTGTCTTCCTACATAGAGCTTGTGGGAATATTAGCAAGAAAAAGTTGGGTGATCATCGGGGTCCCGGAGGAACCTTAAGTTGCATGCATAAGCACATCCTAGAGCATCTATTGGTGGTTGCCTGTCTGAGACTTTAGGCAAATGCTGCTACAAACTCTTTCCCTGGTCTACATATGTCAAAATCTACCAGGTCTGAGACACCCACTTTCAGCGTCCATGTATTCTACAGTATGACACCAATTGGTGCATCCTTAAATGCCACCATTGGTAACACCATTGAAGCTTGCCTCAGCCCTTTGACACCTATCTCCATCTATCTATGTCCTCCTGTGCCTGCGTATATGCGACTGTCTATGGATCCGTGTCACTCCCTTAACGTCCATTGTATGGACCATTTTTGTGTGCATTACTAGCCACTTTCCATTCTCAGGACGTCACTTTTCACAACATTTCTGATGCTGTCAACCCATTTGCAAGAGCACCTTTGTGCGTACACTCTGTGTAATGCATATGCCATAGTAAGATTCAGATGGTGCGTGATTTTTTTCAACTGCGCGAACATCGGCTTTGCTTGCAGATTCAGTGTGTCTATGAATCAGGCCAATTGTCAGTGATGAGACATCTTTTATCTAGCTGTCCATATGGCAATATATATAAGTGTTGTCTAGTTGGTTATGTAGTTACGTGCCAAAGTATTAAATCCCCTAAAAAGTCAATGCAGAGCTTGTATTGTGGGCCAGTATGCTCTTAAGTTTTTAAACTCTTAAATCATTATCTGTCTGCAGATTAAAAAATTGTGCTTTCAAACACCCACACCTCTTGACCTGCTGATTAACCAGGTGGTGGATTGTGAGTCCTTTATATTTTCTGCTGCACCTTCCGGGTCCATCCTCTCAAATCCCGGGTCTTTCCTCCCACTTTTGCACTCCTTTGTTTCATTTGAGGTTCATTCTATGTACTTCTTACACCCATTTCACCATTGTGTTGTATTGTGTCATCACCATCCCTCTATTCCCTTGCAGCATTTTCAGGGCCGGCTCCAGGCATGTTCGAATAGAGCGACCTCATCTCTGCACATCTTCCTCTCATACTTACTTCTGTCCCTTGTGTTCTGTCAGGACAGATGGTGTTTGTGGTTCCGTTGGACTCAGTCCAACCAAAAGAGTAGATGTGGGAAACAAGGAGGACGAAGGTAATTCCTTTTCATATATTTATTGAGGACAACAGATATGAATGAGACTGCAGGGAGCTGGAGCTAATTAGTTCAGGACTGGGAAACTGCTGGGACGCAAGTCACTGAATGAAATGAGGCCGCGGTTGTATAACTGTGAAGAATGTTCGTAGGTTGATATAAGGACGAGACTGAAGAATTGTGAAGTCGAGTTATTAGAATGATGCGGTGGCAAGGCTGAAGAACTGTGAAGACTGGTTGACGGAGGGTATGAAGACAAGGATGAAGAACTGTGAAAACTGGATGCTGGATGATTTGAAGACGTGGATGAAGAACTGTGGAAACTGAATGCTGGATGATTTGAAGACGTGGATGAAGAACTGTGGAAACTAGATGCTGGATGATTTGAAGATGTGGATGAAGAACTGAGAAAACTGGATGCTGGATGATTTGAAGACGTGGATGAAGAACTGAGAAAACTGGATGCTGGATGATTTGAAGACGTGGATGAAGAACTGAGAAAACTGGAGGCTTGCAATCCACCACGGGGATCCTGCAGAATCCAAAGGCATCGGTGGGCGAACGGGTGACTGTAACTGCACACGGGAGCGCTGGTGGGTGTTGCACAGTGAGAGTTGGCAGAGGACTCGGAGAGCCAGACGGGACCAATTAACCGGAGATGCACAGAACAAGCTGCGGGAGCACAGAGCTAAGGCACAGAGTAACTACAACAAAGCACTGGCACAGAATGCAAAAATCCCAGCCTACTTATAGGCAGCAGGGAATCAGGATTGGCTGTCACTCACTCATCACGCTCATTGGTGCTGCACTTTGGTCTCCAACATGGCCGCCCCCATACTGCAGACATACAGGGAAGCTTCGGCCACTAGATCCTCCCTCCTGCTTCCAGGAAGCTGTCACTCCCGCCGCCGACCACGCCGCACCCCCCGCAGCACAGCGCCGCAGACAGCTGACCGAGCCTGGGCGGACCCCAGGACCCGCCGCCGCAGCGGTAAGTGCCGCAGCCTGACATGTTCACTGTCTCTGTGTCGTTCCACAGTCAAGCCATCTCTCAGTGCTGCTGTTTCACCTGCCCAAATATCTCTAGGATTCATAATTTCCTGACCAAGATCCTACTACAACCATTATCTATGCATTTAGCATTTCCCTACTTGACTTTCATAACTTTCTTCTTTCTCCCTCTATGCCTGATCTCCCCTTATCTCATTCCCTCATTCACTGCATGACATCTGCCTCCCTCCTCTTCTTCCTCCTATACTGGCTACATTTTGCCCACCTTTAAATAAGAAGCCTTTAATCATTGTATCCTCGCCTACATCTAAAACCTGATATGTATCCACATTCCCTTATGTGTTCTCCACTCCTCCTCAGACCACCTCATATCTACTCTGATCACTTCTTCTCATGCCCCATCCAACGTTTCTATCACCTAGTCCCTTCATCTGGAATGATTTCCCATGCCAACTCTTAATGTGTCTAACAATTGTGCTCATGAATTTTGGTAAATACACACTACATACATAACCACTTTTTTGCATATATACTGTTTATTAACATTAAGACTGCCACATCTAGAATATACGTATACTAAGGTGTTTATTTAAACAGTGTTTAGTTGTCAGCAGAGTGGTGGAGGAGCTATGGGGTCATTTCTCCTCTGTCCACTTCTGTGTGGTCACTCTGGGGGCTGCTCATCATGCCAGTGGGTATGGTCGACAGGTACAGAAGGTCGACAGGTTTAAACAGTTGACATGACAACCTTCTATCCGGTATCCAGTCTCTAGTTTGACCGCACTTAGGTTGACAATGTCTAGGTTGACCACTATTGGTCGACCAGTAACTAGCGTGACTGGGTTTCTAGGTCGACACGGTCTCTAGGTCGACATGTTCTAGGTCAACAGGTCAAAAGGTCGACATGAGTTTTTCACAATATTTTTCTTTTTTTGAACTTTTTCATACTCAACTATCCACGTGGACTATGATTGGGAATAGTAACCTGTGCCGAGCGCAGCGAGGCACCTTGCCTGAAGCATGGCAAACGAAGCGAGCCATGCGAGGGGACACGGTGCACTAATTGGGGTTCCACGTCACTGTACGGAGAAAACGACACCAAAAATAAAATAAAATAAAATAAAAATGTCGACCTTTTGACCTGTCGACCTAAACCATGTCGACCTAGTTACTGTTGACCAATAGTGGTCGACCTAGACACTGTCGACCTAAGTGTGGTTGTCCATCCATACCACAGCCCTTCTCTCATACCACATTCTCTCTTTATGTTAATAATTTGCTGTTTTTATTTTAATATCGGAAAATATTTTAAAAACAATAAGAAATCAAAGGTGCAACATAGATTAAAGTCTCTTTCTACTGTGAAATACACTGTAGGTGTCTAGCTTAGAGATGCAGGGAAGCACCCCCTTGCACAGGCAAACACGGGGGGGGGGGGGGTGTTCTGGTTGCCTGGAAACCCCCTCCTCAATTATGACAACAGTAGCAATGGGATATAATACGAGTACTAGAGCTGTCACCACATTATGCAGTGTAAGGGACTGAGCAGAGCTGCTGCACATGCCCAATTGTAGCAGCTTCTTCTACCAAGCTTGCTGTGTGTGTGTGGATCTGAGTTCTCAATCAGTGCACTGGACCAGAGAGTAGCTGCCAGGAAGAAGAGACAGGAGCCTTACCATGAGGAGGGAGAACGTGTGCTTAGAAAGTGCAGTGCTGTCTCTATTACAGTATGTTTGTGTATTTATTTATTTATTATGGTATGTTTAACCTTTTCCTGACCACTTATTTATACTATTGAAATGTTTGATAAAGCCTATACTGTAGACCATCTATAGAGTTAAATATTAATACTGTGTTCCATACAGTATTCAGTGCAATAAATGACCAATGTGTACATTAATGTCTAGGGTTGTTACTAGGTTCTTCTACCGCTCCCCCAGACTCCCGCACTTGCTCCAATGTTCCGCAGAGCGGGAGATTGTGGATTGCATTTGGAAACCCCCCCCACTAGAAATCCTGCGTTTGCCACTGCCTTGTCTGCAAAACTTTGTAGCTTTATAACAAGTACTGGGGCTGTTTTTTTTAATACTGTTTAGTGAGGACATTTAAGTTTTCTGTGCAGATATGGGGGTGATTTAGACCTGATCTCTGGGCTGCTAAAATTGTTGTCAGATAGTCGCCGCCCAGGGGGAATGTATACTCGCTGTGTACGTGTGCGATCGCATGTGCGTAGCACAGGACTTACTCCTACAATGCGGTGAGAACAGGCTGTGTGGGGCCGGAGCTGATGTCACACACCCTCCCTGAAAACACTTGGGGACGCCTGCGTTTTCCCTGACACTCCCAGAAAAGGGTCAGTTACCACCCACAAACGTCCGCTTCCTGTCAATCACTTTGGGGGTCATTCCGAGTTGTTCGCTCGCAAGCTGTTTTTAGCAGCATTGCACACGCTAAGCCGCCGCCTACTGGGAGTGAATCTTAGCATAGTAAAATTGCGAACGAAAGATTCGCAATATTGCGATTACACACCTCTTAGCAGTTTCTGAGTAACTTCAACCTTACTCGGCATCTGCGATCAGTTCAGTGCTTGTCGTTCCTGGTTTGACGTCACAAACACACCCAGCGTTCGCCCAGACACTCCTCCGTTTCTCCAGCCACTCCCGCGTTTTTCCCAGAAACGGTAGCGTTTATTCACACACTCCCATAAAACGGCCTGTTTCCGCCCAGAAACACCCACTTCTTGTCAATCACACTACGATCACCAGAACGAAGAAAAAGCCGTGAGTAAAATACCTAACTTCATAGCAGATTTACTTGGCGCAGTCGCAGTGCGAACATTGCGTATGCGCACTAAGCGGAAAATCGCTGCGATGCGAAGAAATTTACCGAGCGAACAACTCGGAATGAGGTGAATGGCTGTGCGATTAGAATTTTCATACCAGCCTGTCGCTGACCGGTGATGCCTGTTGTTTGCCAACGTGCATACGCATGTGCAGTCTATTGCTGATTGTCCGTTGTGCGAAAACGCACGGCACCGATCTGGTCTTAATTAGAGATATGCAACGGGCACTATTCGGGTTTTGTGTTTTGGTTTTGGATCTGGATTGGTTTTGCCAAAAACACCCTTTTAGGTTTTGGTTTTGGTTTTGGATGTGGATGATTTTTGAAGAAAAAAAACATAAAAACAGCTAAAATCACAAATTTGGGGGTAATTTTAATCCTACGGTATTATTATTAACCTCAATAACCATAATTTCCATTCATTTCCAGTCTATTCTGAACACCTCACACCTCACAGTATTATTTTTAGGCCAAAAGGTTGCACCGAGGTCGCTGGATGACTAAGCTAAGTGACACAAGTGTGCGGCACAAACACCTGGCCCATCTAGGAGTGGCACTGCAGTGGCAGACAGGATGGCAGATTTAAAAACTTGGCACCAAAGAGCACATAATGCAAAGATGAAAAAGAGCTGCAATAAAGTGTCCTTGGGCCCTACCACCCAGCCTTATGTTGTATAAACAGGACATGCACACTTTAACAAACCCATCATTCCAGCGACAGGGTCTGCCACACGACTGTGACTGAAATGACTGGTTTGTTTGGGCCCCCACCAAAAAAGAAGCAATTAATCTCTCCTTGCACAAACTGGCTCTACAGTGGCAAGATGTCATCTTCATCCTCAATTCCCCCCCCCCCAGAGGCGCAACTACCGCCAGTGCAACCAGTGCGTTGCACTGGGGCCCGCCTCTGTCCAGGGGCCCAAAGCATGTAATGAGTCAAACTGACTCACTACATGCCGCTGTGTGCTGCGGGCAACCGCTGCCCGCAGCACACAGCCGCCCAGACAGAGAGGAGAGGAGCAGCGGTACGGGGGAGGAGGAGGAGGAGGAGGGAGCCACAGCAGCACTTTGTTACTGGTGGAGGCGCTGCTGCAGCTGCTCCTCTGCTTCACTATAGGCTGTCTTCCGAGAACAGCCTATAGTGAAGCAGAGGGGCAGCAGCAGCAGCGCCTCCACCAATAACACAGCGCTGCTGCGGCTCCCTCCTCCACCTCCCTCCTTCTCCTTCTCTCCTGCCCGGGAATCGTGACCAGAGGCTGCACCGAGGAGCCTGAGCCAGCGGAGAGGGTAAGTATAATTCTTTCTTTCTTTCTTTTTCTTTCTTTTCTTTTCATTCTTTTCTTTCTTTCTACAAAAAGGGGGACTGCCTGCCGCAATGTGTAAAAAGGGGGAATCTGCCTGCCGCAATGTGTAAAAAGGGGATGCTGTCTGCCGTAATGTGTAAAAAGGGGGAATCTGCCTGCCGCAATGTGTAAAAAGGGGGATGCTGTCTGCCGTAATGTGTAAAAAGGGGGGATCTGCCTGCCGCAATGTGTAAAAAGGGGGATGCTGTCTGCCGTAATGTGTAAAAAGGGGGAATCTGCCTGCCGCAATGTGTAAATAGGGGGACGCTGTCTGTCGTAATGTGTAAAAAGGGCACGCTGTCTGCCGTTATGTGTAAAAAGTGTACGCTGTCTGCCGCTATGTTTAACAAGGGCACGCTGTCTGCCGTTATGTGTAACAAAGGCACGCTGTCTGCCGTTATGTGTAAAAAGTGCACGCTCTCTGCCGTTATGTGTAAAAAGGGGGACGCTGTCTGCCGTTATGTGTAAAAAGGGGACGCTATCTGCTGTAATGTGTAAAAAGAGGAATCTGTCCGCCGTAAGGTGTGAAAGGGTCTCTACCTGGTGTAGTGGTGCTACTGTGCGGCGTAATTTGAGGAATGGAGACTACTGTGCACCGTTTTATGAATTGGTATTATTTTGTGGCCACACCCCTTCCCCACGAAGCCACGCCACTATGTATTTTTGCGCGCGCCTAAGGCGCGCACTGCCCCTGTTTTGCATGCAGGGGTGGGGGCTCCGATGCCGTTTCTTGCACACAGTGCTAAAATGTCTAGTTACGGCACTGTTGCTAGGTATCCATTTCTCTGGCCCTGAGCAGGTCCCCCTCATCAGATCCTCTCCAGGGGTGAGGGCAGGGACGTGCAGTCAGGGGAGGCAGGGGAGGCAGTGCCTCCCCTGTCATAATGATTAATATAATACAAAGATCCTACTTTGTATTATTCTAATAATTTTCAGCATGAAAATGCAGCCAAAGCTATGTGGGAGGCAGCGAGAGCGCTGCCTCCCACTGACAATAATAAAGTGGCTGAAGTGGGGGGCGGAAGGGGGCGGGGCCAAGCTGCGGGCTGGAAAAGCCCATTGAAAAATGAATGAAAAGCGGCACTAGAACGTCTGCCTCATTGACATGGGGCTGTGCCTTCAGCTCACATCAAGGCACACCCCTGTCAATCAGGCAGACGTGATTGGACAGTGGCATGGGTGGGCTGAGCCGGGTGGGCAGGGTGTCAGAAGCCATTCCCCCAGAGCGGCCACATTTTAAGTACCATAGACAGCATTCCTTTCAGGAGGGAGTGTGACAGTCACTCACCAGCCACGGAGTTTCTGCAGCTCCTCACCTCCTCCAGTTCAGCAGGACCTGCAGCAGCTTGAGTGCCCTATCCCCCCTCTCCGGCCACTGACAGCTCCCTGCAGCTGCTGGTGTCCCTCTGCTTGTGGGCAGCAGCGTGATCGTGGGTCTGGGCGCTCAGTGGGGAGATGAAGGGAAGTGCAGAGTGGTGAATCTCCTGGCTCTGGATGTGGACATACGGAAGTGTACTGCTGACAGGTGAGTGCAAGGCCTCATTTTATGTAGCATATCTCCCATTTCTTCTAGGGCCCGATTTTAGGGGGCGTGGTCTATCGGCGAGGGGGCGTGGCCTCACGGCAAGTGCCATGATTGCAAGCCACGCCTCCATTTTTGTGATTATGGGGGTATGAACAGCGCTCAGTGAGCTGCTGGCCATGCCCCCTGTCCCTCTCTACGGGGGGGGGGGGGGGCAGAGCTGTAAGTAGGTGTGTGGCGATGGTGCCTTGCCCACTGTGCAAATGCACTGAGGGCGCACCATCGGGCATCACACCTACTAGCTCCGAGCCCAGACTGCTGAAGGCGGCGCCGCCTGTATCCCGCTGAGGCCGCACCACCCGCCCGTGTTCCTCTGAAGCCACCGCCGCCTGCCTGGACACATCTGTGTCCCGCTGAAGCCGCCGCCACCCAACCACCTGTGTTCCGCAACTTCCTCTGAACTTGAAACCACCGCCGCTCGCCCGCCTGCCTGTGTCCAGCTGAAGCTGGACACAGGCGGGCGGGCGGCTTCAAGTTCAGAGGAAGTTTTCAAGCCACTGCGGCGTCTGTGTGACAGGCAGGCTTCTCAATGGGCCAGCGGCAGCCCGGCCCCCCTCCCCTGCAATTCGGAAGCCGCTGCCATCCACAAGACTCCTGCTGCCGAAGCGGCCACCCGCCCGCCCGTGTCCCGGTGAAGCCGCCCGCAACAGCACGTAAGTGACTACACTACACTACAGTATACTACACTACACTACACTATACTACACTTACAACTATATTACACTACACTTCACTACAGTACACTACACTACACCACAGTACACTTCACTACACTACACTACACCCTTAGGGTAGATGGTGGGGCTGTAAGGGGGACTCTGCCTGCCATAATGTGTAAAAGGGGGACGCTGTCTGCCGTAATGTGTAAAAAGGGGACGCTGTCTGCCGTAAGGTGTAAAAGGGGCTCTACCTGGTGTAGTGGCGCTACTGTGCAGTGTAATTTGAATAATGGAGACTACTGTGCACCATTATATGAATTGGTATTATTTTGTGGCCACACCCCTTTCCCGTGAAGCCAAGCCCCATTATTTTTTGTGCGCACCTACGACGCGCACTGCCGCCGGTTTGCGTTAAGGGGGGTCCGATGCCGTTTCTTGCACACAGTGCTAAAATGTCTAGTTACGGCACTGAGGGGGGGAGGGGTAGGTATGTGACCAGCGGTCAGGAGTCCACCTTCCCCCTACATTTCGGGGGGACCTCCCCCTACATCCCGCCCCCTCACAATCCCGACGGTCGGCATGCTGACCAACAGGGACTATTTCCACTCGTGGATGTCCACAACATCCATAGAGTGGGAACAGAAACTGTGGCTACCGCAGGTCACCATTGAGCCCGCAGCATGTCGAGCGAGCCCACAAGGGGATTGTTGCTCTCGAACGCCACTCGCATGGCATTCCGCTGCCAGGATTCCAGTGTCGGTATGCTGACCGGCGGTCTAACATACCACACCCCTGCCGAGAATAGACACTGTGCAGGGCCGGTTCTACACCTTGTGGCGACCAGTGCAAAAGTTTCCACTGGCGCCCCCCCCCCCCCCCCCCCCCGGCAAAACAGTTCACGAAAAATAGGGCCATGGCTTCATAGGGGAGAGTCGTGGCCAC
Source organism: Pseudophryne corroboree (assembly GCF_028390025.1). NCBI lineage: Eukaryota > Metazoa > Chordata > Amphibia > Anura > Myobatrachidae > Pseudophryne > Pseudophryne corroboree. The sequence goes on along the minus strand of NC_086453.1, from coordinate 22,082,043 downwards.
AGTTATGCCCCCCAGTAGCTGTGCCCCCAGATTTGCCCCAAGTAGTTGTGCCCCCCAGTTGATTTGCCCCCAGTAGATTTGTCCCCTGTAGTTGTGCCCCCTGTATTTTTGCCCCTAGTAGTTGTACCCCCAGCAGCTGTGCCCCCAGTTAATTTGCCCCCAGTAGCTGTTCCCCCTGTAGCAGTGCCCCCTGTAGTTGTGCCCTTAGTAGTTGTGCCCCCTGTAGCTGTGCTCCCAGTAGCTGTTCCCCCTGTAACAGTGCCCCCAGTATGTGCCCCCTGTAGTTGTGCCCCCTGTAGATCTGCCTCCAGTAGCTGTGCCCTTGTTGCTGTGCCCTCTGTAGTAGTGCCCCCAGTATGTGCCCCCTGTAGTAGCGCCGCTATGAAACCCTAAAAAAAAAAACAATACTTACGAGCCTCGCTCTGATAAAGCTAAATATTTATCGTATATAAAACACTTTAAGAGGTCTAAGAACACTATACGCTATCTACGTAAGAAGTACCGTAAGGGTACGCAAGTTGCGTAACGATCGCTCAACCGTAGTCGAGACGCTCAAGCGTCACGTTCGCTTACGGCCCAGAGATCACAGGCAGGCACGCTATTGGCTGCCGACTAACGTAATGATTCGCTATAGCGTAGCGGACGCTCGGGACCACGAGGAGATCACCAGCGGTGCAGACGCTTATAACGTTAAAAACCTTAGTGTGGTGACAGAGTGTAAGTGCAACCTGGTGTAACCTGATTAACTAAAAACCTGCTTGAGCGTCACCGACGCTCAGGGAATACTTAACACTATAAGAAATACACAGATACCTGGGCTTAGGGTCCAAAACCTATTATATGTATTATGACTATTATACTTGCAAAAGAATCACAGTACAAAGCATACACTACAATATAACATAGACTAACTAACCAGATAACTACACAGGAAATACAATACAATACAATTAAGGGAAAAATACGGGAGAAATAGAAGAGAGAGAGAGAGAGAGAAATGGCTCACAATAACATCAAGACAATATGATTGCGGAGAAACACTTACGCACAAGGGGAAACGATCGCATGCGCCTCGATATTCAGCTCCCGATTATCAGCAATGAGAACCGTTGAAGAGAGAGAGAACTGGATATGGTCGGCCTGCCTATTTATGCCCCACACACAATGCAATTCAATGGTCCCTACAATCTTATTGTTCATTGGACACAGGAATTCGGCTTCGCATTATAACAAAAGGTCACAGGTTGATTCATACAGGTGGGTTGTGACTATTTCCAACTGTTCAGGTGGGTGGGATACTGAGTTTCCCGCCGCATGACTAAGTAAGAACAAATAATAGTAAATGGACATAAACTTCTTATGTCCATAACTATTCGCACGAGCGATTAATCCGCTCCAAACCAACACCGGAATATTGCTATTTAAATACTCTTCCGATGGGTACCAAACACCACTGTATGACCCCTGTTAGACCCTTCGTACATTACAAAGAGGGATCTCTCTGTTCAGGAACATGCTATGTTAACTAAACTTTCAGAATCTATCAAAGGGACCATGATCTATAAAATACATTATTACTGAAAGTATGTAACGATTGAGTCGCACGCTACGATTACATAAACTCTACCGTAAATACGCATACCGTGCGCCTGGGGGTGCCCGCGACTGTGAGTATGTGCACGTACGGGAGAGCGTACGCATGCGCAGCGCGGACCAGTATGAGGTGCAAATATGGCAGTGTGTGTAGAGATATTTTTCTGACTTTGACAGTCCACCCTTTGGCAGTCAATAATAACTGCCACCTTCTAAAACATTTCAAAAGGAGAAAAATATATGTCAGGGGTTAATTCATTTCCATGGTTGGGTAAGGGAGTAGAGAGGAGTAGGTGGGAAGAGGGTATGACCTAGTGAGATAGCAGAAGCATGTGTGTATGAGTCCATGTTTGGGGGGTCATGTATCATCGTGCCGTACGTGTTGTAAATCAAGCTTCGAGGTATTGCGAAGTATACATTTGAATTCCTTCTTATCCCGTGGTACGGGTCTGTGGATGGGCTGTCAAACTTTACCGAGCTCTTTTCGGATTTTGAACAAAATGGGGAGCACATTTTAGTTGATGATACATGAATGGGGGAGATATGTGATTGCTGATATCTGTGCCTGTATTCCCTATCGACTATGTGTGTCATTACCTGAGGGTTGTAGAAATGAAGAAAAGACATAATTACGGTAAATGTGGTGGTATTCTATATCAGGTAAATATACATCTGTCGGTTGAAGTTTTGTTCGGTATCAGTTGAAAGTCGTCTTCTTTGCGCTGTTTTGCCCATTAGGTGCGAGCAAAAAGCTTTGTCAATGCCATTAGATTTACAAAAAAATGTTGGGCTAGCGTAAGTTTAAGAATTCTAGGGAAACTGGGGATCCATGGCAAAGTTCATCAAATGTCCGTATCTACAGTGGTCAAAACTTCTTCTTTGGTCAATCCGTTGTCTGTATAGCGTCTCGTCAACTTCCTTGTCCAAGTGGGTCTTTTTATCTTGGAGAAAAAAAACCAGAAAAACAGGTGAAAGAAACGGACCGTATAATCGCATTTTCATTACATCATTGTTTCTATTGTTGGGTCATAAATCAAATCCAGGTTAATTACAGTTTCCTCACTCCTCAAACTCATTACTCTTGTACTTTGTTTGCACTTCATTAAAGCCTGACCGCATCTAAATATCAAGCCAATTGATATGACAACACCTAAGATACATAGGAGAAACTTCCCAACATCCATTATGACTCCTTGAGCCCAGTCTCCTAAACCGGAGAACCAATTTCGCGGGTTCAACCATGACACCCAACCAGTCAGCTCATTACCTACAGCAGCAAGAGTGAGATTGTGTTTTCGGCGAAATTCCCACTTCAATTGGAGAATATCGTCCATCTTTTGGTCTATGACCTCGACCGGATCCTCGGTGCTATTCGTGATATACGTGCAACACTTCACGCCATACTGTGTTGCCAATGTAACACAATATCCGCCTGTCACTGCTGTGAGGTAATTAAGAACCATTCTATGCTGCACCAGTTCTGTTTTATAAGCTTGAAGTTCCCTTCCAGTATATCTAAACGTGTCATCATACATTTCAGTGATATTATCTAACAAATTTGCGAGCGCCGATATGTATTTATAATTCAGCACTCCTCTAGCGGTGCGGGTGAAATCTAACGCGATTAAGAATTGAATCCCGGTGGATTCACTTATCAGATCAGAGGCCGGATGCTCTGTCTTCTCTATCAGGTGCCTTTTAACAACGTGCTCGTAATGGGTGTGAGTATAAGGAGCTTGGGCACCACGGTGTATGTCTTTCATTTTGTCATGTGATACAGTCATTACTTCAGGCAGTACTTTTCCAATATAACACAATCCTTCAGAGTTTGGGGCAAGCCACTTGTACGCCTTTCTCCCGCATATGAAATATGCATCATCGGGGAGAACATATGGGACGGAGTAGGACATAACCATATTACACACCTTCCATGTGAAATCTCCTGACCCTAATTCTTCCATCTGCTTAGTACACGTATCAGGTTGTACGATATGTGCACAGTATCCTGGTGATACTTCTCCAACTCTCGTAATTCTATTTCCTAAGGTGTACCTATACCGGAAAGATTTTCCTCTACTGGCTATGTGGCGTACAAGCTCTGTATCTGTAGGCATTCTATCTGCTCTATGCGAAAAGGTCATGGTTTGGTTGCTCCATGACACTTCCCAATTTCCTGGCTTTCGGGGATTGGAGATGTTGAAACATAATAGGGACCTATCCACGTGGTATTGGTGGAGCTTTAAACTAGGAGGACTGGAGATATTAAACCTCCGGTCCACCGGTCTCCCACCATTTAACTCAAGTACCTCCCCTATCGTTAAAGGAAATGGTACTAGCCCTGATTTGCTATGACCCTGAGGTACTTGAGAGCATACCCAACAATCTGTTTTGTTTAACACACTACCCACTAAGGAGTGATAGTCACTCAATGGATGCCGGTCCATATGGATATTAAAACTGGATTGGCATTTCTTAATGCACCCATCCTCAATGACATTGTTACAGAGCCTACAGATACAGTTTTCTTCAGCTAACAATCCGTCGCAATTTCTTCTATGGTCAGTGCTATCGGATCGTTTTCTGATACTCGCCTTTGCTTGTTGGTTAGGTTGATCTTGGAAAACTACGCCTCCATCTTTATCATCAGAACCCATTCCAGAACCTCTCTCGACCTCCATGGTACTCTCGCCGGAACAGACTGCTCTGGTCAACATCATGGTTAACAGGAAAATCCGGATCACAGTCTCTTGGGGCAAGTCCATCTTATAGGAGGAAACGGAGAAGAATGAGAAGGGGGAAAAAGAAATTTTAGGGAGAGGGGATGGGAAGTGGAGAAAAACAATAAAAGGGAGTGGGGAGTCGACAACAGCTCTTGGTCTTGAGATTTTCACGGCTCAGGTGCTGCCTCAGTCCTCCTGGAACAGACACTCCAGTGATACAACCTCTACAGTCTGTTCCTTATCACGGGACTTCTCTGGATCAGCAACCTTCTTGCAGTGGGATGAATGAACCCAAGTCTCTCTCTCAGCAACCTTCAATGCTGTAGTGCTAGTCAATAAGACCTGGTATGGTCCTTCCCATCTGTCAATAAGGCAACCTGAGCGTAGAAAATTCCGTATCATCACATAATCCCCAGGTTCAATGTCATGACAATTACTATCTGGTAAATCAGGAATCACCAACTTCAGATTATCATTTTGATTCCTTAACTGTTTACTCATGTTAATCAAGTACTTTACAGTCACTTCATTGTTACATTTCAAATCATCCTGAGGGTTAATCATGACATGCGGTTGTCGACCAAACAAGATTTCAAAGGGAGACAGATTAAGAGGGGACCTGGGAGTGGTTCTGATACTGTACAATACAATGGGTAAAGCTTCTGGCCATGTCAATCCTGTCTCTGCCATCACTTTACTCAATTTATTTTTAATAGTGCTGTTCACTCTTTCGACCTTCGCACTCGCCTGTGGACGGTACGGAGTGTGCAGCTTGCTATCAATTCCCATCAACTTACACATTCCTTGAAAGACATCACCTGTAAAATGGGTACCCCTATCACTTTCGATTATTCTAGGGATACCATATCTACATACAAATTCCTGCACAATTTTCTTAGCAGTAAACATAGCGGTGTTTGTAGCCGCAGGAAATGCTTCGACCCAATTTGAGAAAACATCTATACAGACAAGTACATATTTCAAATTCCGACAAGGGGGTAATTGTATAAAGTCAATTTGTATTACCTGGAAAGGGCCGCCGGCAGGTGGGATATGGGATGGTTCTGTAGGTATTGCCTTTCCAATATTCTTTCTCAAACAGGTAAGGCATGACATTGCTCTTTTACTCGCATGAGAGGAGAATCCTGGGGCGCACCAATATGCTCTTACCAATTTGCACATCCCCTCCTTGCCTAGATGAGTCAGCCCGTGAGCTGCTTCAGCCAGACATGGAAGATATGCTCTGGGGGCCACTGGTTTACCATGTCCATCCGTCCAGAGTCCAGAGGACTCCTGGCCATATCCCTTTGCCTTCCAGACTGCCTTTTCCTGTGTGGAACACAAATTTTGCATCTCACACAACTTTTGTGTGTTGATGGTATTAAATACCATCAGTTGTGTTGTGTCTGTCTGTCTGGGGGTAGCAGCTGCTAACTTAGCTGCTTCGTCTGCTCGGCTGTTACCAAGCGATACTGGGTCTTGGCTATATGTATGTGCTTTACATTTGATAACAGCCACTCTGTCGGGTTCCTGTATTGCTGTTAGAAGCCTTTTTATGTGAGCTGCATGCGCTACCGGTGTACCAGCTGCCGTCATGAAATTTCGGAGGCGCCAAAGGGCTCCGAAATCATGGACTACCCCGAAGGCGTATCTAGAATCGGTGTAAATATTGGCTGACTTACCCTTAGCCAATTCACATGCTCTGGTTAGGGTGACCAGTTCAGCAACCTGGGCTGAGTGAGGTGGGCCTAGCGGTTCCGCTTCTATGGTGTCTTGGTCATCTACGACTGCGTATCCAGTACACAAGTCTCCCGAGTCTGACTGTCTATGACAACTACCGTCCGTGTAGAACGTGAGTTCTGCATCTTCCAGTGGGTTGTCACTGATGTCAGGCCTTGCGGTAAAATTTTGGGTCAAATATTCCATACAATCATGTGTATCTTCCTTTGTATTAAATCCTCCTTCCCCATCACTCTCACCTTCCACCCTTTGTGCCTGACCAGGCACACCTGGGAGATATGTTGCAGGATTTAATGCACTGCATCTCCTTATGGTGATGTTTACGGGGGCCATTTGGGCCAATTCCCATCTTGTAAACCTCGCTGATGATACGTGTCTGGTTTGGGCAGAATTCAATAAGGCTGACACTGCATGTGGCGTATGGATTGTGAGGTTGTGGCCTAGCACGACATCTTCGCTTTTTGTCACTAGCAATGCTATCGCAGCAACGCTTCGCAAGCATGTGGGGAGGGATCGCGCTACCGTGTCTAGCTGAGCGCTGTAGTATGCAACTGGCCTGCTGGCATCACCGTGCTTTTGGGTTAGTACGCCTGCCGCGCAACCAGCACTTTCTGTTCCGTATAGTTCAAAGGGTTTCCCATAGTCTGGCATACCTAGTGCTGGTGCCTGCGTTAGGCACTGTTTAAGTCTCTCAAATGCTGTTTCGGACTCGTCTGTATGCGAAATCCTATCAGGTTTGTTTGAGGAGACCATTTCCTGCAAAGGTAACGCTAAAATGGAAAACCCTGGGATCCAATTACGGCAATACCCACACATTCCTAAAAACGTTCTGATCTGTTGCTGGGTTTGTGGCAGAGTCATGTCTCTAATTGCTTGAATTCTATCAGCGGTCAGGTGTCTCAGTCCTTGTGTTAAACAGTGTCCCAAATATTTTACCTTAGTTTGGCATAATTGCAACTTGTCTTTGGAAACCTTGTGTCCTGTGTCTGAAAGATGAAACAGGAGCTGTTTCGTATCCTTCAGGGATGCCTCCAATGAATCAGAACACAGTAGTAGATCATCCACGTACTGTATTAATACTGATCCACTCACTGGTTGGAAAGACTGTAAACAATCATGCAAAGCCTGAGAAAATATACTTGGACTATCTATGAAACCTTGGGGTAATCGAGTCCACGTGTATTGGACTCCTCTGTATGTGAATGCGAATAAATATTGGCTGTCAGGGTGCAGAGGTACCGAAAAGAAAGCGGAGCAGAGGTCAATGACAGTGAAAAATTTGGCAGTGGGAGGGATTTGCATTAGGATGACAGCTGGATTTGGCACTACGGGGAACTGACTCTCAACTATTTTGTTAATCCCCCTTAGATCCTGCACTAGTCTGTAACCCCTCCCCCCACTTTTTTTAACAGGGAAGATGGGACTATTGGCAGTGCTGGACGTTCTTACCAGAATGCCCTGTTGTAGCAAGCGCTCTATTACTGGGTAAACTCCTAACTCCACCTCTGGCTTCAGAGGGTACTGTGGGATTTTTGGAGCTATCCTACCATCTTTTACTTGTACAACTACTGGAGCTACGTTTGCCATTAATCCAGTGTCCTGTCCGTCTTTTGTCCAAAGTGACTCTGGTATCTGAGATGTCATCTCTTCTACTTGGGATGGATTCCTATTTGTCATAATGGTATGCGACATTAATTTTGATGGGGAGTCTAACATGTCTCGCACTTCCTGAGCGTGATTCTCAGGTATGTCCAAGAATACGCCTTCAGGAGTACAATAAATGACGCACCCCATTTTACACAGTAAGTCTCTTCCCAGGAGATTAGTTGGTGCCAATGCAGCCAGCAAAAAGGAATGCTTGGTATGCAAAGGCCCTATTGTAATCTCGGCTGGTTTGCTAACAGGGTAGTGCTGGACTACTCCTGTTACTCCCATGGCTGGAATTGTCCTACCAGTGGTTCTCATGCCCACTGTCGAATTTATCACTGACTTGGCCGCCCCTGTGTCTACAAGAAAGTTTAATGATTTACCAGCTACATTAATTGCAATTTCGGGTTCACTTCCAAGGCTTGCAATCAATTTTACTGGCTGCAGATTACAGGTATGGCCACACCCCTATTGGGTATGGTGACCTCCCTGAATCCCGCTGGCAGCAACTACTTGTGAGGGAGATAGCTGGGAACTACCAGAGGCATGCCAGTCTCTGTTCGGGGGATATCTTATTGTTTCCCCTGTATGTGGCTCATAACTCCGTCTCTGTGGACCCTGATCCCAATGTCGTGTGTCGTGTCGTTGTCTAGGGGGTTGGTAAGACTTTTGTCGATTTCTTGATCTACAGTCTCGTGCAAAGTGTCCCTGTTTGTGACAAAAATAACATGTTACCACAGTTGACTTACCCACAGGGTTTGGTGATATTACCACAGGCTGCTTTGTGGTCAGGGCCTGTATACTTACTGACATTAACTTATCACCTTGTGACTCCCTGTGTCTGGTGATGTTCCGGTCGTGATCAATAGCAGCCTCTCTCAAAGTGGCCACTGACAGACCTCGCCAACATGGTTGCGTGGTCTGTACCCTTGCCTTTAATGCTTCCTTTAAACCATCCATTAGTACAGATACTGCTACTTCTTGATGGTTTGCATTGGTCTTAATGTCCTCTATACCAGTGTACTTTGCCATTTCTAATAGTGCCCGGTGAAAATATTCTGCTGCCGTTTCTGACTCCTTTTGTTTAATGGAGAATATTTTGTTCCATTTAACAACGGCTGGGAAATACTCCTTTAACTGTAAATTTATCCTTTTTACGTTATCTTTGTTGTACACATCTGTAAGAGGTACATCCTGATCTAATCCACAGTCAACTAAGAATTGAGCTGCGTCGACATTGGAGGGTAAACAAGCTCTTAGCAATATCTGCCAATCTTTATTATTGGGCTCTAAAGTGTTTCCTAGGTCCCTGATGTATTTTTGGCTAGCAACTAAATCTTTTCTAGGGTCAGGGAATTCAGACACTATGGTCCTCAATTCCATTCGGGTAAACGGGCAATACATGGCAATGTTCCTAACGGGTGTGGCTCCTGACGTGTCTATTTTCCCATTGGGAACTACTATTACCTTAACAGGATTTACTCTAACAACCTCATTCTGTGTAGATTCTACAGCCTGTGGTGAAATTGTTTCAGCATAATGTATGGTGCCGTACTTACCCGTTGACACGACCTCACCTATCCCTCCGCTAGGGGCCTTTGTTACTAATCTCGGGGGTGGAGCAGTTCCTACTGTGGTTTCCGATATGGTGGCCGCTAGAGAGAGCGCTGAAATTTTTGCCGAATCGTCTTCTTGATCACACTCCTGAGGAAAGTTCAAAACAGGGTACAACTTGCACGGGTTAATACTTGCATGGGTTAATGGTTCAACATTATCTTTAACATTTACATGGTTACTAAGTGATTGTGTGTTACACCTTAGTGCGTCTTTCTCCGCAATCAACTTCTCTCCCGCTATATATGGTGGCGGCGGGGCCGTGGCTATCAGTTTCCTGACCGACCCAGAACCCGCCGCCTGAGCCAAACCTCTCTGTATCTCACCTTCCTGTTGCCACAACTGCAAATAATCATAATGCTTGATTTGTCTCTTTGCTGATTTTATGAGACATATCCTCCTCCTTAAATTTTTTAACACTTCTGGGCTGAAGCTACCTATTCTTGGGAATTTCTCCCCGTCATGTACCGTCATTCTCTCCCATTCATCACATAAAACCTCTGTGTGACTTCCATATTTCTCACACATTACGTATCTGGCCGATCCTACTGGTCGGTTTACAGAGTCAACCCGAACCGAGGTTGATCGCTCCCTTCCTGAACAACTGGCCCCCATAATCTGCAGGTGTTGCTTGCTCTACCTCTGATCTCTATATCAGGGTCTTCAGCGAACCCTTACAGAAAACCAAAATATTCACGATAGGCAGACGGTGAAGTTTACCGAGCACCCCACTCGCTCGCCCACGCCGACCAATGCGACCTGATCACACCGATATGGTGCTGGCGCACTCGACCCAGGGCACCTATTAACCTTTGTTTACTTGAAAAATGCGAGTGTGATCCGAAGAGCACTACCCTTTCCAGTAAAGGTGGGGTTGTCAGATAGTTCCTGAGTGACCAGCGAACTTCCCTTTTTGAAAAAATAAAAAATTACACAAATCACGTTAGAATGTACAAATAGCGTTTGTGACCCCTTTACTCTAATGGTACTAGGTCAGATTACTAATTACTGTACACAATTACGTGCGGTCCAATCGTTCAGCACGCAAGCAACTAAGCTTATGTACGGAAAGACCAATGGAATCGAAAATTGCGGCTGCGAATTCCTTCAGCGAGAGCTTGTATGGCCTATATGGGTGTTGCACCAACCCTTTTCGGTGTTGTGCCTGTGGACTGTATAGCGGACTTCCTTGTTTACTGTACCTGGACCTGCTGGTCTACTATGACCTCCTGGTCTTGTTCTATACGACCTCCTGGTCTGACCTCCTGGTCTTGTTTTATACGACCTCCTGGTCCGCTATACTCTAATGCTCAAATTGTATGTTTAACTAAGGATGCCTCCCTAGCCACCGTGCATGTCACTTACACGTATGTTCCTCACGAGTACTCGGTGATTTCTTTTGGTTCAACCTCCAAGTTATATAAACTTATGTAATACAAAAACACTCACTCATCACATGTACACTTTTGTTTCTATTTCTATTTCTGCGCAGAAATTTTTCTTTAGACCAGATGTGTTACCAATTAGGAGCAGGATCTGTTAATTTAAATTTCGGACACCCAAAAATAGACTTACGTTATTTCTCGCCTCGCGTTATTTACCGCTTTGCGTTATTTATCGCTTTGCGTTATTTATCGCTTTGCGTTAAAAATCAACTTATCGTGACTTGAGCTACGTGGGCGTAACCGGACGCTCCGTTGCATAATATACGCTGCGTGTGTCGGCCTTTGGATTGCGTACGCAAGTCTTTGTTAGGGACACGTGCACGCAAAGCAAAGATCCACCGTAACACAATTTATACTTTTATCAATGTAGATGATCCTTGATCATCTACCACACACCACACTGACTTCGCCTTATCTTCCAGGCAAAAACTGTGTGTTTGTCTATACTTTAACTATATTACCTCTATTCTTAAATTATGAAATAACAGCAAATCTCTTTTAGCACTTTTATCAACTATAAAACTGGCAGACAGGAGAGTGATATACGAAAATACACAAATGAAAAGGAAATGCAGATATATGCGTGCGTGTGTACGCAAGATAGAAAAATAAACAGTTTTAAAAGACACTAGCGTTTTGTTCTTACCTCCGGTTCCCGGATTCCTTCAGCACCCTTTACCTAAGCGAAGCAGACGCTTATCCCGTCAGCACTACGAGGGATACAACCTCCCGCCCTTTGCTGAGGGATAATGTCTGCTGATCTACCTAGTGCAGATATGTGAAGGACTGGACGAGCCCGCAATTGATAAAGCTAAATATTTATCGTATATAAAACACTTTAAGAGGTCTAAGAACACTATACGCTATCTACGTAAGAAGTACCGTAAGGGTACGCAAGTTGCGTAACGATCGCTCAACCGTAGTCGAGATGCTCAAGCGTCACGTTCGCTTACGGCCCAGAGATCACAGGCAGGCACGCTATTGGCTGCCGACTAACGTAATGGTTCGCTATAGCGTAGCGGACGCTCGGGACCACGAGGAGATCACCAGCGGTGCAGACGCTTATAACGTTAAAAACCTTAGTGTGGTGACAGAGTGTAAGTGCAACCTGGTGTAACCTGATTAACTAAAAAGCTGCTTGAGTGTCACCGATGCTCAGGGAATACTTAACACTATAAGAAATACACAGATACCTGGGCTTAGGGTCCAAAACCTATTATATGTATTATGACTATTATACTTGCAAAAGAATCACAGTACAAAGCATACACTACAATATAACATAGACTAACTAACCAGATAACTACACAGGAAATACAATACAATACAATTAAGGGAAAAATACGGGAGAAATAGAAGAGAGAGAGAGAGAGAGAGAGAGAGAGAGAGAGAAATGGCTCACAATAACATCAAGACAATATGATTGCGGAGAAACACTTACGCACAAGGGGAAACGATCGCATGCGCCTCGATATCCAGCTCCCGATTATCAGCAATGAGAACCGTTGAAGAGAGAGAGAACTGGATATGGTCGGCCTGCCTATTTATGCCCCACACACAATGCAATTCAATGGTCCCTACAATCTTATTGTTCATTGGACACAGGAATTCGGCTTCGCATTATAACAAAAGGTCACAGGTTGATTCATACAGGTGGGTTGTGACTATTTCCAACTGTTCAGGTGGGTGGGATACTGAGTTTCCCGCCGCATGACTAAGTAAGAACAAATAATAGTAAATGGACATAAACTTCTTATGTCCATAACTATTCGCACGAGCGATTAATCCGCTCCAAACCAACACCGGAATATTGCTATTTAAATACTCTTCCGATGGGTACCAAACACCACTGTATGACCCCTGTTAGACCCTTCGTACATTACAAAGAGGGATCTCTCTTTTCAGGAACATGCTATGTTAACTAAACTTTCAGAATCTATCAAAGGGACCATGATCTACAAAATACATTATTACTGAAAGTATGTAACGATTGAGTCGCACGCTACGATTACATAAACTCTACCGTAAATACGCATACCGTGCGCCTGCGGGTGCCCGCGACTGTGAGTATGTGCACGTACGGGAGAGCGTACGCATGCGCAGCGTGGACCAGTATGAGGTGCAAATATGGCAGTGTGTGTAGAGATATTTTTCTGACTTTGACAGCTCCTACTTCCGGACCGCTGCTGCCGCTGCTGTCTCCGGGCGCCGGCAATTCCCTGTGGGAGAGATGTCATGACATCTCTCCCATAGCAGCGCCGCACTGACACTAGGGGTCAATTTTGACCTCTGGCGTCAGTGAAAGACGCCAGCTGCAGCGGGCGCACACGGCGCTCGCTGCAGCCGGGGAGCGGGGAGGGAGGGTGGATCAGTAGCGGCTCTTGTCTTGGCGGCGGCGCCCTCAGAATAGCGGCTTCCCGGGCAAAAAGCCTGCTTGCCCGTGGCAAGAGCCGCTACTGACGCTGTGCACATGCAGACAGCATCTATTCACCACTGCTCTGCTCAGAACAGCGGGTGACAGGGGGATCTCCCAACTGCCCCCCCCCCCCCCCCCCACCACCACCACAGGACACTGCAACCCGCGGGTGGGACAGCGGGACAGACCGTGAAAAACGGGACTGTCCCGCCAAAATCGGGACAGTCCGTAGGTATGCTGTAGGACTAGCGGTGCTGGTTATGGGGAGTGTGACTAGTAGCTGAGGAGTTCCCGCTGTGCAGTTAGCGAGTTTAGCCAGTGCCTCCCCAGGCAATTACCTCACCGCACGTCACTGGTGAGGGGGTGGACTTGGATGGGATGGGGGGCCCAAAGCATTTTGTCGCACCTGGGCCCACCGCTCGCTAGTTCCGTCACTGCAGTGTTTCAGTGTATACATCCTCATCCTTACAGAGAAATAATATTCAAACAAATAAAACCACATCATTTAGGTTTCAGTAGACTGCTTACGCTATTACCCAAAGTTTCCGAACTTGACAATGACTTATGATGAATGCGTTGCAGGTGACGTATAATGGAGGATGTTCCAAGGTGGTTAACGTCCATACCCCTACTCATTATGGATTGACAAAGGCAACAGATGGCTTGACACCTGTTGTCCGGATTTGTGGAGAAATAATTCCACACTGAAGAGGTAGCTTTTTTTGTAATTTGCCCAGGCATGACAACAGACTTTTTCATCCCATGGCCAACAACTGTCTCCACTGGTGCCTTATTCAAACAAACCACATCACCATCAGAATCCTCATCGTCAACTTCCTGGCAGCGCCAGCTTCACCCATATCCTCCTCATCCTGGTGTACTTCTACAGTGACATCCTCAATCTCAATATCAGCTACTGGACTGGCAGCTGGGCCGGTGCAAGGTTTCTCAACACCCTAGGCAAAACTTCTGCCTACTGCCCCCCCTCCCCTCCCCTCCCAATACCCTCTTTCCATCTAGGAAAGGTGAGAGGGGTGAGTCGTGAGTCACGGTGTGTGAGGGGTGGTTGTAAGACAGAACGGGGAGGAGAGTGTGAGAGAGAGAGAGAGAGAGAGAGAGAGAGAGAGAGAGAGGGTTTAAGGGAGAGAGAAAAAGAGGGGGGAGCAAGGGAGAGAGAAGGTGGGATGAGTGAGAGAGACTGTATCAGGGAGAAAGGGAACAGTGAGATAGTGAAAGAGGGTGTCAGGGAGAGAGAGAGAGAGAGAGAGAGAGAGAGCGCGAGAAAGAAACAAAGAGAGAGAGGGTATCAGGGAGAGAGAGGGTATCAACCAAGGAGAGGGGAGGTTTTGGGAAACAGTAAACGAGCACAGCAATTTAAGTTAAAGTAGTTAGAGAGGGGTCAAAGAACAGTCCACATCAAAATGACATCAAATAACTAGCGTATATTTCATATAGCAGGTGGAGGTGCGTCTAGAGAGTAAATATAGTATTAACAGAAAAAAGACAGAGAGAAACTCTCTTGTTGGGGCACTCTTGTCTATGAAAAAATTGAAATAGTTCAAACTTAACTTTTATTAGTTAGAATTAGAATAGATATATGATAGCTCTCAGATAAATTTCACATCGGGCATAACACAAGAAAGAAATTTCTAGGGTTGGCGAAAATAGGAATAATATTAAGAAATTGGAGTTCAATGACTCAATTCAAAACATATAGGCAGTCCTATATAAATATAATGACAGTCTGATACTGTTATACAATTGTCCAGAACCTGAAATATAGATAATAAAAAGCCGGATGCTTCGATATAAGGAGTTTAATCAGACTGACACTCTATTAGGCTGAAGCTATTTACACACACACACACACACACACACACACACACACACACACACACACACACACACACACACACACACAATAAATTAGTAACACATGCATGCAGTCGCAAAATACATGAGTGGCATATGCAGTCCATCTCAATAACCTAACAGATTCCCTCTATATGGTAACATATGTGTTGCTGAACTGGGTAACAATGTGTCAATGTAAAACTTAATGTGATACAATACTGCTGTGTAAGGGTAATGAAAGAAACAAATCAGAATCATTAAAGTACAGTTCAAAATAAGTCTGCTGCATAGATGGGTACAATGTATAAGTTGTGCAGTGAAAATATTACTGATTAGTTTAGAGTCAGTGGTGTACAGTATCTACCACAATAAAACCCTGCATGGGTACACTCAGGGGTTATAGAAAAGAGGGTCTCACGGTGTATGAGCTCTGTAGGGCAGCTGCGGCTCTGTCATATATAAAGGGTTGCAGTGATGACAGAGTGACCGTGTCCGCAGAGGGGGGAGATAGAGAGGGGGAGCAATAGGGAGATGGAGAGAGGGAGAGAGAGAGGGAGAGAGGGGAGTGATAGAGGGAGATAGAGGGGAGAGGGAGAGAGAGGGGAGAGACAGAGGGAGAGAGTGGAGAGGGAGAGGGGGAGATAGAGAGGGGGAGCGATAGGGAGATGGATAGAGGGAGAGAGAGGGGAGAGATAGAGGGAGAGAGAGGGGGGAGAAAGAGGGGGAGATAGATAGAGAGAGGGGAGAGATAGAGGGAGAACGATAGAGGGAGAGAGATAGAGGGAGAGTGGGGAGAGATAGAGGGAGAGAGAGCGGAGAGATAGAGGGAGAGGGGGGAGATAGAGAGGGGGAGCGATAGGGAGATGGAGAGATAGAGGGAGAGAGAGAGAGAGGGGGGGGGAGAGAGAGGGGAGAGAGAGAGGGAGAGAGGGGAGTGATAGAGGGAGAGAGATAGAGGGAGAGAGAGGGGAGAGGGAGAGAGAGGGGAGAGGGGGAGATAGAGAGGGGGAGCGATAGGGAGATGGATAGAGGGAGAGAGAGGGGAGAGATAGAGGGAGGGAGAGGAGGGAGAGAGAGAGAGAGGGGGAGATAGATAGAGAGAAGGGAGAGATATAGGGAGAACGATAGAGGGAGAGAGATAGAGGGAGAATGGGGAGAGATAGAGGGAGAGAGAGCGGAGAGATAGAGGGAGAGGGGGGAGATAAAGAGGGGGGGAGCGATAGGGAGATGGAGAGATAGAGGGAGAGAGAGAGAGAGAGGGGGAGAGAGAGGGGAGAGAGAGGGGGAGATGGAGAGAGAGAGAGAGAGAGAGAGAGAGAGAGAAAGAGAGGGGGGAGAGAGAGGGAGAGAGGGGGGAGGGAGATAGAGGGGGAGAGAGATAGAGGGGGATGAGGAGAGACACACTACCTGTTCCAGCCTTGCTAGGCATCAGGGGATGTCTCTGATGGGGGCGGGCGAGTCACATAATTAGGCCCGCCCCCTTTCCACCCGCGAATCGCGGCAATGCATTCCCCTGCTGCCACATTGTGGGGTCCCCTGGATGACCGCCCCGTCTTCCCTAGAATCTGGCCCTGCTGCATACATACACAGCAAGCCGGCACTACAGAGCCAGGCCAGGCTCCAGGGAAGAAACGCCAGCACTGCCATAATCACATGACTCACCATGTATCCACGGGTCTCCTGTCGGTGCCCCTGCTGCCATTCTGGCCGAAGAGCTGCAGGGATCTATCAGCGCGGTCATCATGCAGGGGGGATGTCGGTGGGAGTGGCTGTCCAGCCTGCCCTCGGAAGTGGAGGAGCGCCAGGTACTTGGGAGGGGGCGGGGAGTGACACGACTATCTGACCTACACACGATGACCAGCTCTGGCAAATAGGAAAAGAGATGGGCGGGCGCACACTCGTCAGACTGAGTGTAGTCTGCCATCTCTGGGTGTCTGGAAGAAGATCTTCATTTTTCCTCCAGACAGCCTCAGCGGGCCGCCCTTCAGGTCCTGGCGCCCATAGGCAGCTGCCTAAAGTTGCCTAATGGAAGCGCCGGCCCTGACTGGCAGAGCTCCCCCCAGCACTTGCAGGGAGTGTGTAAATGGTAGTAGGAGTCTCCTCTCCCATACAGTGTTGTGAAGGTCAGGACTAGACATCGCAACCACTGACATTGCCAGCACCCCTGTATTTTTACAACAGCCCTGTAATTTTACAGCATACATTGATTTTCCCTACACCCTAGAATAATTACAGCATACAAGACAGGGCCAGTGTATATTGATTTTCACTGCACCCTAGAATAATTACAGCATACAAGACAGGGCCAGTGTATATTGATTTTCACTGCACCCTAGAATAATTACAGCATACAAGACAGGGCCAGTATACATTGATTTTCACTGCACCCTAGAATAATTACAGTATAATGAAAGGGCTAGTGTACATTGGTTTTCACTGCACCCTAGAATTATTACAGCATACAAGACAGGGCCAGTGTACATTGATTTTCACTGCATCCCTGAATTTTTATAGCATACAGGGCCAGTGTAATGTTATTTGAACAGCAACACCCCTATATTTTACAGCATACAGCAGTATGCTTTTAATTTTTAACAACTGCACCTCTGAATTTTTACAACATACAGGGCCAACAGCATCCCTATATTTTACAGCATGCAGGAGCAGTGTGCTTTTAATTTTTAACAATGGCACCCCTGAATTTTCATAGCATACAGGGACAGTGTAATGTTATTTGAACAGCAACACCCCTATATTTTACAGCATACAGCAGTGTGATTTTAATTTTTAACAACTGCACCCCTGAATTTTTATAGCATACAGGGCCAGTGTAATGTTATTTAAACAGCAACACCCCTATATTTTACAGCATACAGCAGTGTGCTTTTAATTTTTAATAACTGCACCCCTGAATTTTAATAGCATAGTGGGCCAATGTAATGTTATTTGAACAGCAACACCCCTATATTTTACAGCATACAGCAGTGTGCTTTTAATTTTTAACAACTGCACCCCTGAATTTTTATAGCATACAGGGCCAGTGTAATGTTATTTAAACAGCAACACCCCTATATTTTACAGCATACAGTAGCAGTGTGCTTTTAATTTTTAACAACTACACCCCTGAATTTTTATAGCATACAAGGCCAGCATCACCCCAATATTTGACAGCATACAGTAGAAGTGTGCTTTTAATTTTTACCAACTGCACCTCTGAATTTTTACAACATACAGGGCCAACAGCACCCCTATATTTTACAGCATACAGGAGCAGTGTGCTTTTAATTTTTAACAAACGGCGCCCCTGTATTTTTATAGCATACAGGGATAGTGTAATGTTATTTGAACAGCAACACCCCTATATTTTACAGCATAAAGCAGTGTGCTTTTAATTTTTAACAACTGCACCCCTGAATTTTTATAGCATACAGGGCCAGTGTAATGTTATTTAAACACCAACACCCCTATATTTTACAGCATACAGCAGTGTGCTTTTAATTTTTAACAACTGCACCCATGAATTTTTATAGCATACAGGGCCAGCAGCACCCCAATATTTTACAGCATGCAGTAGCAATGTGCTTTTAATTTTTAACAACTACACCTCTGAATGTTTACAAAATACAGGGCCAACAGCACCTCTATATTTTACAGAATACAGGAGCAGTGTGCTTTTAATTTTGAACAACTGCACCCCTGAATTTTTATTGCATACAGGGATAGTGTAATGTTATTTGAACAGCAATACCCCTATAGTTTACAGCATACATCAGTGTGTTTTTCATTTTTAACAACTGCACCTCTGCATTTTTACAACAAACAGGGCCAGTGTAATGTTATTTGAACAGCAACACCCCTATATTTTACAGCATACAGCAGTGTGCTTTTAATTTTTAACAACTGCACCCCTGAATGTTTACAACATACAGGGCCAGTGTAATGTTATTTGACCAGCTACACCCCTATATTTTATAGCATACAGCAGTGTGCTTTTAATTTTAACAACTGCACCCCTGAATTTTTATAGCATACAGGGCCAGCAGCACCCCTATATTTTACAGCATACAGGAGCAGTGTGCTTTTAAATTTTAAAAACGGCACCCCTGAATTTTTATAGCATACAGGGACAGTGTAATGTTATTTGAACAGTGACACCCCTATATTTTACAGCATACAGCAGTGTGCTTTTAATTTTTAACAACTGCACCCCTGAATTTTTATAGCATACAGGGCCAGTGTAATGTTATTTAAACAGCAACACCTATATTTTACAGCATACAGCAGTGTGCTTTTAATTTTTAACAACTGCTCCCTTGAATTTTTATAGCATAGCGGGCCAGTGTAATGTTATTTGAACAGCAACACCCCTATATTTTACAGCATACAGCAGTGTGCTTTTAATTTTTAACAACTGCACCCCTGAATTTTTATAGCATACAGGGCCAGTGTAATGTTATTTAAACAGCAACACCTATATTTTACAGCATACAGCAGTGTGCTTTTAATTTTTAACAACTGCTCCCTTGAATTTTTATAGCATAGCGGGCCAGTGTAATGTTATTTGAACAGCAACACCCCTATATTTACAGCATACAGTAGCAGTGTGCTTTTAATTTTTAACAACTGCACCCCTGAATATTTACAACATACAGGGCCAGTGTAATGTTATTTGACCAGCAACACCCCTATGTCACAACTGAGGGCCTGAGCTGACGGGAGGCAGCCTCAGTTGTAGGGGCTGAGATGTACCGGAACCTGGGAGGTTGTATCAGACCCCTGGACATGTAAGTAACATGAAGAATAACCGCCCGAAGGCGTGACCACGACAACTTGAATAAAAGTCAATGATGTTTATTTATGACAAACTCCATGCATCACAGTAGCAGTAAAAGAAACATAAAATCAGCAGAGAAATAATACAGTTCCTGGGTACTACAGGGTGGCAGGGGCCACAGAGCTCTGGTAGTATGAGACAGTTCTTATTATCTGCGAGTAGGAAAGTCCTTACCAGGCCCGACTGTAGCAATGAAGAAAGCCCAGGATCGTACCAGCTGGTGTTCCAGGGAAAGCTGGACTGCTGTAAATAAAATAGCTGCTGTGGGTTCTGGTTGGAACCAGACAGATGTTGGCACGGAGTGGATACTGGCTGGAACCAGTTAAATAATAAATGAAGCTTGAGAGCGATGCAATATGAATGAAATGTAGAGCTTGAGAGCGGAGAAATAATAATACCGGTGGAGAGTGGTAAACTGTAGAAAGGACACCGGCCCTTTAAGAGAAGCTGTACTCTGCTGGAAGCTGGGCTGGAAGCAGGTAATGTTGTGGCTGGAAACAGATGAATCCAAAATGGATCGGGGAGTCAGGCTACACCGCAGGTGGAATGCTGGTGCGGGTCTCTATGGTGGAAGTCTTGAGACAGGAGCTGGAACCTGGAAGACAATCACAGGAGAGAGACAAACAGGAACTAGGTTTGACAACCAAAGCACTGACGCCTTCCTTGCTCAGGCACAGTGTATTTATACCTGCAGCAAGGAAGGGATTGGCTAGGCAATTATGCAGATTAACAACACTGACAACAGATTGGAGGAAATGATCAGCTGACAGAATCCAAGATGGCTGCGCCCATGCAGACACTTGGAGGGAAGTTTGGTTTGTAATCCATGTGGTAATGAAAACTGTAATGGCGGCGCCGGCCACTGGAGACAGGAGACGCCAGGCAGACAAGTGCACATCCAACCACGCGGACACAGCGGAGGCCGCGGCTGACGTAATCCACTCTGACACTCTGCATGCAGAAGCTCAGGGACGGCGGCGGAGGCCTCGGGAGACGCCATGCCAGATGTATTATGGCGTTACTGTGACAGCGTCTCAGAGAGACAGGAGAGGATGCAGGAATGTGAACATTAGGATAACAGATGGGATCCGGTGCTGGAGCGCTGAGCCAGCCTTAGGAGGCATCTGATGGGTAAGAAATGGCGTCCAGATACCCGGATCGTGACAGCACCCCCCCTTTAGGAGTGGCCCCAGGACACTTCTTTTGCTTTTGAGGAAACTTGGAATGGAATCTCCGGACCAAGGCAGGAGCATGGACATCAGAAGCATTGGTCCATGAACGTTCCTCAGGGCCGTAACCCTTCCAGTCAATAAGATATTGTAGTTGACCGTAACGGTGACGTGAGTCCAGGATCTTAGCCACTTCATACTCAACGCCTCGTTGAGTTTGGACTTTCGGAGTTGGAGGAAGTGAGGAATGAAACCGATTTAAGATCAGCGGTTTCAACAGGGAAACATGGAATGTCCTGGGTATTTTTAAGAAGGGAGGCAACTGGAGTCTGTAAGCAACAGGATTGATGACTTGTTCAATCTTGAAAGGACCGATATAGCGAGGTGCAAACTTCATACTGGGAACTCTTAACCTCAAATTCTTCGTGGATAACCATACCCGATCACCCACCTTGAGAGCAGGAACTGCTCGACGCTTCCTATCCGCAAACTTCTTGTACCTGAACGATGCCTTGAGCAGAGCTGATCGTACGCTCTTCCAGATATTGGCAAACTGATGCAAGGTGATATCCACTGCGGGAACAGAAGTTGCTGGAAGCGGTTGGAACTCAGGGACTTTAGGGTGGAATCCAAAGTTAGTGAAGAATGGTATTGAAGCAGATGAAGAATGATACTGGTTGTTATGACAGAACTCGGCCCAGGGAAGTAATTGAACCCAGTCATCTTGAGAGGAGGACACATAGATGCGGAGGAAGGCCTCCAAGTCCTGATTCACCCTCTCGGTTTGACCATTGGTCTGAGGATGGTAAGCCGTGGAAAACTTTAGCTTGACTTGGAGGACTTGACATAAACTTCGCCAGAATTTGGCTGTGAATTGAACTCCTCGATCTGAGATAATTTCTTCAGGAAGACCGTGGAGTCGGAAGATCTCTTGTATGAATACTTGAGCCAACTTGGAAGCTGACGGAAGACCGGTGAGAGGAATGAAGTGTGCCATCTTGGTGAACCGGTCAACTACCACCCAGATGGTATTGAACTTATTGCACATGGGTAAATCTGTAATAAAATCCATCGACAAATGGGTCCAAGGTCGACGGGGAACAGATAGTGGAACCAGTTGCCCTGCAGGCGACTGGCGGGATACCTTATGTTGAGCACACTTTGGGCAAGATGCAATAAACTCCAAGACGTCCTTTTTCAGAGTTGGCCACCAATAGGACCTAGAGATAAACTCCAGGGTTTTTTGGATACCTGTATGTCCGGCAAAACGGGAAGCATGGGCCCAATGCATGAGCTTCTTCCTTACCATCGGTTTCACAAAACTTTTCCCTGATGGGGGCGTAGAGTCCATCCCTACCGTGGAGAATGCCAACGGATTTATAATAGGATGCTTGTCTGAAGACTCTGACTCATTTTCTTGCTCCCATGAGCGGGAAAGGGCATCGGCCTTGCGATTCTGAGAGCCCGGACAGAACTGGAGTTTAAAGTCGAACCTGGAAAAGAAAAGTGCCCATCTGGCCTGACGAGGGTTGAGACATTGTGCGCCTTTCAGATATAAAAGGTTCTTGTGGTCTGTAAGTATGGTGATTGAATGAGAAGCTCCCTCCAACAGATACCTCCACTCTTCTAGAGCGAGCTTGATGGCTAGCAACTCCTGGTCGCCAATGGCATAGTTGCGCTCAGCTGGGGAGAACTTCCGGGAGAAGAAACTGCAGGGGTGTAAATGGCCATCTTTAGCCCTCTGAGATAACACCGCTCCTACTCCAACGGAGGAGGCATCCACCTCTAAGATGAAAGGAGAGTCGATGTCAGGCTGTTTCAGAACAGGCGCAGAGATGAACCTTTGTTTTAACAGATGAAATGCTTGCATGGCTTCTTCAGACCACTTGGACGGGTTAGCACCCTTCTTAGTGAAAGCAGTAATAGGCGCCACAGTGGTGGAAAAGTCTCGTATAAACTTTCGGTAATAGTTGGCGAACCCTAAGAACCTCTGGACCCCTTTGAGGGTTAAGGGTACCGGCCAATTTTGGATTGCTTGTAGTTTCTCAGGATCCATCTCTAGTCCGGAACCGGACACAATGTACCCTAGAAACGGAATGGACTTGACTTCAAAGACGCATTTCTCTAATTTGCAATAGAGATGATTGACACGGAGACGGGACAGAACCTCTTTAACCCAAAAACGATGTTCCTCTAAATCGTTGGCAAAAATGAGGATATCGTCTAGATAGACCACGACATGACGTTATAGAATGTCTCTGAAGATCTCATTGACAAAATGCTGGAAGACAGCTGGAGCATTGCTCAATCCGAAGGGCATGACGAGGTACTCATAATGTCCGTCACGGGTGTTAAAGGCGGTCTTCCACTCGTCACCCTCACGGATCCGGATGAGATTGTATGCACCTCTCAAGTCCAGCTTTGTAAAGATGGTAGCTCCGCTAACTCTGTCAAAGAGCTCAGTAATCAGGGGTAAAGGATAACGGTTCTTGATGGTAATGTCGTTCAAACCTCTGTAGTCGATGCACGGCCGCAGATCACCATCTTTCTTCTTTACAAAAAAGAAGCCTGCGCCGGCTGGAGAAGAAGAAGGTCGAATGAACCCCTTTGCTAGGTTCTCTTTAATGTATTCCTCCATAGAATGCGTCTCAGGCAGAGACAACGGATAAGTTCGGCCTCGAGGTGGAACCTTCCCTGGAATGAGATCAATCGGGCAGTCCCATTCTCTATGAGGAGGAAGGATATCAGCAGAAGCTTTACTGAACACATCCGTGAAATCTTGATATGGAGGAGGTGGAACATCAGACGACCTTGGGGAGGAAGAACAGACAGGCAATACTTTAAACAAACATGTCTCAGCACAGGAGGAACCCCATGCCAGGATTTGCGTAGTCGTCCAATCAATTGTAGGATTGTGAAGACGGAGCCATGGAAGGCCCAGGACCACAGGATGTGTGGCTCTTGGAATCACTAAAAAAGAAATAAGTTCGGAATGAAGAACTCCCACTCTCAGACGAACTGGTAGAGTCCTTAAAGAAATAACTGCATCAAAAATGTTGCTGCCATCCACGGCAGTTAAAGAAATGGACGAAGGAAGTCTCTCGGTGGGTAGGGACCACCGTTTAACATAGGCTTCGGTAATAAAGTTCCCAGCTGCTCCGGAATCAAGGAGGGCAATGACGTTCCGATAACGTTGAGCAACTTGAAGTGAGACTGGGAGATTACAATCTTGAGGAGATGGAGAGGAGATCATTACTCCTAGCCGGCCCTCTCCTTGGCGAGCTAGGATTTGGAGTTTCCCGGATGTTTGGGACAGGCATTAATGGTGTGAGACGGAGCCGCACAATAAAGACAGAGAGACTCGGAGAGACGTCTTCGGCGCTCAGCAGGAGTTAAACGGGAACGGCCAATTTGCATGGGCTCATCTTTAGTTGGTGACAGTTGGCGAGGAGGAGGAGCAGAAGATTTTGGAGCAGATGATCTTCCACGCTCAGTTGCTCTCTCTCTGAAACGTAAATCAACTTTCGTGCAGAGTGAGATTAGCTCATCTAACTTAGAGGGTAAGTCTCTGGTAGCTAACTCATCTTTAATACGCTCAGATAAGCCATGCCAGAATGCAGCATACAGGGCCTCGTCGTTCCAGACCAGTTCGGATGCCAGGATCTGGAACTGTATCAGATATTGTCCTACAGTACGTGACCCCTGGTGTAAACGGAGAATCTCGGATGAAGCTGAGGTTACCCGGCCTGGCTCGTCGAAGATGCGCCTGAATGTTGACACGAATGCAGTGTAAGAAGATAGCAGGGTGTCGGACCTCTCCCATAACGGTGATGCCCAATCAAGGGCTGAGCCACTGAGAAGAGAAATAATGTAGGCAATTTTTGTACGGTCACTGGGAAAATTGCCAGGTTGTAGCTCAAACTGAATCTCACACTGGTTGAGAAATCCCCTGCAGAATCTTGGAGATCCGTCAAATTTTGCTGGCGTTGGAAGATGAAGACGTGGAGCAGAAATGGGTAAGGTGGGTGGGGTTATAGCTGGAGTCACTGTGGTTGACGCACCAGACGCGCCTGATCCACGGAGAGTTGTCTGAATCCCATCCAGCCGAGTAGAGAGATCCTGGAGACAGCGGATGATGTGGCCCTGTGCAGCCTCCTGATGTTCTAGTCGGGCTGCCAGTTCTTGCATCGGCCTGGCCGCTTGATCCTGGTCTCCGGCTGGATTCATTAGGTCAGTGCTTACTGTCACAACTGAGGGCCTGAGCTGACGGGAGGCAGCCTCAGTTGTAGGGGCTGAGATGTACCGGAACCTGGGAGGTTGTATCAGACCCCTGGACATGTAAGTAACATGAAGAATAACTGCCCGAAGGCGTGACCACGACAACTTGAATAAAAGTCAATGATGTTTATTTATGACAAACTCCATGCATCACAGTAGCAGTAAAAGAAACATAAAATCAGCAGAGAAATAATACAGTTCCTGGGTACTACAGGGTGGCAGGGGCCACAGAGCTCTGGTAGTATGAGACAGTTCTTATTATCTGCGAGTTGGAAAGTCCTTACCAGGCCCGACTGTAGCAATGAAGAGAGCCCAGGATCGTACCAGCTGGTGTTCCAGGGAAAGCTGGACTGCTGTAAATAAAATAGCTGCTGTGGGTTCTGGTTGGAACCAGACAGATGTTGGCACGGAGTGGATACTGGCTGGAACCAGTTAAATAATAAATGAAGCTTGAGAGCGATGCAATATGAATGAAATGTAGAGCTTGAGAGCGGAGAAATAATAATACCGGTGGAGAGTGGTAAACTGTAGAAAGGACACCGGCCCTTTAAGAGAAGCTGTACTCTGCTGGAAGCAGGTAATGTTGTGGCTGGAAACAGATGAATCCAAAATGGATCGGGGAGTCAGGCTACACCGCAGGTGGAATGCTGGTGCGGGTCTCTATGGTGGAAGTCTTGAGACAGGAGCTGGAACCTGGAAGACAATCACAGGAGAGAGACAAACAGGAACTAGGTTTGACAACCAAAGCACTGACGCCTTCCTTGCTCAGGCACAGTGTATTTATACCTGCAGCAAGGAAGGGATTGGCTAGGCAATTATGCAGATTAACAATACTGACAACAGATTGGAGGAAATGATCAGCTGACAGAATCCAAGATGGCTGCGCCCATGCAGACACTTGGAGGGAAGTTTGGTTTGTAATCCATGTGGTAATGAAAACAGTAATGGCGGCGCCGGCCACTGGAGACAGGAGACGCCAGGCAGACAAGTGCACATCCAACCACGCGGACACAGCGGAGGCCGCGGCTGACGTAATCCACTCTGACACTCTGCATGCAGAAGCTCAGGGACGGCGGCGGAGGCCGCGGGAGACGCCATGCCAGATGTATTATGGCGTTACTGTGACAGCGTCTCAGAGAGACAGGAGAGGATGCAGGAATGTGAACATTAGGATAACAGATGGGATCCGGTGCTGGAGCGCTGAGCCAGCCTTAGGAGGCATCTGATGGGTAAGAAATGGCGTCCAGATACCCGGATCGTGACATCCTATATTTGACAGCATACAGCAGTGTGCTTTTAATTTTTAACAACTGCACCTCTGAATTTTTATAGCATACAGGGCCAGCAGCACCCCTATATTTTACAGCATACAGAAGCAGTGTGCTTTTAAATTTTAAAAACGGCACCCCTGAATTTTTATAGCATACAGGGACAGTGTAATGTTATTTGAACAGTGACACCCCTATATTTTACAGCATACAGCAGTGTGCTTTTAATTTTTAACAACTGCACACCTGAATTTTTATAGCATACAAGGCCAGTGTAATGTTATTTAAACAGCAACACCTATATTTTACAGCATACAGCAGTGTGCTTTTAATTTTTAACAACTGCTCCCTTGAATTTTTATAGCATAGCGGGCCAGTGTAATGTTATTTGAACAGCAACACCCCTATATTTTACAGCATACAGCAGTGTGCTTTTAATTTTTAACAACTGCACCCCTGAATTTTTATAGCATACAGGGCCAGCAGCACCCCTATATTTTACAGCATACAGTAGTAGTGTGCTTTTAATTTTTAACAACGGCACCCCTGAATTTTTATAGCATACAGGGAGAGTGTAATGTTATTTGAACAGCAACACCGCTATATTTGACAGCATACAGCAAAGTGCTTGTCATTTTTAACAACTGCACCCCTGAATTTTTATCACATACAGGGCCAGCAGCACCACATTATTTTACAGCATACAGAAACAGTGTGCTTTAAAATTTTTAACAACTGTACCTCTGAATTTTTACAAAATACAGGGCCAGCAGCACCCCTATATTTTAAAGCATACAGGAGCAGTGTGCTTTTAATTTTTAACAACTGCGTACATGAATTTTTACAACATACAAGGCCAGCAGCACCCCTATATTCTCCAGCATACAGGAGGACAGTGCCCCTGCACCCTGTACAACACAGTGACAGCCAGGACAGCAACAACCATGTACAGTTGCAGCACATGAAACACCAGTGACAGCCAGGACAGCACCCCCAACACAGCACAGCTAGACCACAGTGACTGCAGTAGCCCCCCTACAGAGCACACACTAACCCCACCTGATGCCACCACCCACAGGGAGAAACAGAGGTCTGTCTCCCTCATTTTCCAAGTCCAGAGTTAAAATGCCGGTGATGCACAGCTGTTTCCGAGTCTAGCGGGAAGTCCCGAGCAGGCCTCGGAGCATGATGTTCGGGGGGGGGGGGCTTCGGTTCTCAGGGAACCGAACCCGCTCATCTCTAGTCTTAATCACCCACGTAGTCTATCCTTTGCATATTTCTTTACAACTGACACAGATCTTTAGAGGTGCAACAGTGTTTTGAGAGCACATTTTCAGGTCAAGTAACAGATGATACGTCCTGATTCATCTTCTCCCACCCATGATACTGGTCGCACTGACGTTGAGTCCGCATAGTGCACTAATATGACATCTGGTAAGGCTTGAAACAAATGCCCTGATATATTGGCCACTGTACCACCTTTCAGTCTGATACACTCTAGATTTGTAGAATGACAGAGGATTACTTGTACACTAATGTAGAATTCAGTAACTCAGACTGTCCCTTTGAATTCTGTGAATGCCAAAAAAATCAAATACGAGCCCCTTATACAAAGTAGTCATGGTGTAGTTAAATGACCTACTATCCACTAGACAGATAAGAGGTTTCCAACTTTTGAAGGGTCAAATCTTGAATGTTTGGCAATATGTGGCTACCATCAGTAAAACCATATACCCTCTGAATGTGTGTTTAGCACGGCCAGGAACATTAGAATCATCATCCCCAGCAGTTACTGTACAAATCTAGGGGGTAATTCAGAGTTGATTGCAGCAGCAAATTTGTTAGCAGTTGGGCAAAACCATGTGCACTGCAGGTGGGGCAGATATAACATGTGCGAGTTAGATTTGGGTGGGTTATTTTGTTTCTGTGCAGGGTAAATACTGGCTGCTTTATTTCTACACTGCAATTTAGATTTCAGTTTGAACACTCCCCACCCAAATCTAACTCTCTCTGCACATGTTATATCCATTAGTAATTTGCTAAAATCCCTATCTATGCTATTCTACAGTCTAACAAGCAATGCCAACCACCAAAATATTTCCATTTGTGAGCGTCCAAACAAACCAAGGTATTCATTGAAGTGTTTGTTTTGTTAAACTGTGAATGTCCTTGTAATATACTGTGCAGTACAACATAAGTATGGGAGGGACAATTGCATCTTGCATTATTATGTTTTTTTTTCCAGTTTGTTGGTTTACCTTCATACTGTATCTAATATGAGCACTCTGCCACTGCTATCCCCCTGTCTGCATTGTACATATTTTGCTAAACAACCCAATGAAATATTCTAATTTTAATTTAAAATAATTTTTGAGCTTTGCCAGGGCAGTTTGTGTGTGTATAACATGTGTAAATAAAACTCAGTGGTCTGACATGGACAGGCCAAGCAGTGGCGGTAATAGAAGCAGTCAACTTACTATTTTACTGCACTGGGTGATTCATTTAAATATACTCAACACAAAAAAAAATCACATGTCCAAGTATTTACCAACTATTTATTAAAGCAAGTAAGCAGTATAAGTGTGATCTTCAAAACAACGTTACACATTTATTTTTTACATACAGTCCCAGATACTCAGATGAAAAATGCACAATGTCGATCCCCTGATAAGAACACGTATTATCCTCTGTTCCATTAATCTTGCATCGATAATAGTAAGTAAAAACATAGACACATTCATTGCTGCACTATAAAGGGCAGTTATTTGCATCAGGCTGGCAGCTTAGAGTGGCAGCATTAGGGTTGTAAGATTATAATATCCTTCATATAAAAAAAAGTGCAAAGTAGTGAAAGTGAGAACAATTGGGAAAAAGTCAGGTTACATCATTTTTGAAATGTCTGAGTTTTATGCCTAATTCAGTAAGGATTGCAAATTCTGCTAATTATCTGTGGCCCCCTGCAGACAGTGCAGGCGCATGCGCAGGATGGGATGGCCATCGGTGTGGTTGCCTTCGATGGTTACCTTCGATGGTGATATGTAAAGTAACCATCAACGGCTGCCAACTATGCAGTGGATAACCATCGATGTTTCCCACTATTGATGGTCATCCCTGTTTATTCTCTGACTGTCCCATGGGCCAATCAGAATATAGGGGCGGGGCTTCACATGTGTCGGGGGGTGGAGCTGTGCTCTGTGTCCTGGCACCACATAAAAAAAATAAAATAAAATATTTGGTTATACCTTTCCATCGATGAAGGGAAACCATCTGGTTCTCCCCCATCGATGGCAAAAGTATTCTACATTGGCCATAAACCATTGATGATTTTGAATCATTGATGATTGATGGCCATCCCTAATCCAACCTGAATTAGCCCCATAGTACGTCAGTAATATCTTTGAATGTGCAATAATTACACAGCCAGAAGGGCGACCTTACAGTCAGACTGCTACCCCCTCTAGTCCCTACTTTCTCCATTCACCTCTGATCCCCTAACTTGCAACCAATTTCCGTTGTCTCTAACTGGAGATATCTACAATATTTACAACCAGCTATCTTTGCCAATAGATATGAGCAGTCAGATCTGTGGAATCAGTTGTACAAAGCTGCTCTGTGCCGTCTCTAAGAGCTCTGGAGGGAGAATTTAAAAGGTAATGATATTGGTGAAATATGTACAGATTGACAGATAGAAGCAATGTGTTACGGAAAATTTCAGGATGAAAGACTATGGAGCAAGAAGTCCGGAATAAAAAGTTTTCTCCATGCATGGTACATAAACTCTTCCAATGTATCTAACATGTAGTAATTCTCATTAAGTACAGAGATCCTAATGTATACTGTCATTCATTCAATATCTTCAGAAAGGGGAGATCTGCTGTGCATTTGGGTCAAAGGGGGACATCCTCTAGGCTCTAGTCAGGTGTCTTCATTGTGCCTCATGCGTTACTACAACAACAACAAAAAGTTACTTAATCAGGTCAATCACAGAACATAATAATTTATAAAGATAAAAAAAATAAAAAATATATATTTATAAATATTACTGTAAGATGCAATTCAGAAAGGACACCAGGATTAATGGCCCGAGTCAGAAGTGGATGCTGGAGTGATGTTTTCACAGTTTTCCATTAATTTTTGATCTGTATATGCGCAGATCAGGAATAGTGATGACGTGCACAGTACAGGGCAGATGTCAGGTGAGTGAAAGTCTGCAGCCATTTTGGGGGCATGGAGGTGCACCGTTCCAGAAAATGGAGTTTGTCGGACCCATTTTCTGGGCATGCCTTTTCCAGTGGCTGCATCCTTGGATGCAACTTCACAGGCCCAGGCTGAGTAAATTAACTGGACATCCTGAGATGTCCAAGGTAAACACAGATGATCCAATGCTGCAATGTTGGATGAAGCCAGTGGTAGATGACTATTACACAAAATGTCTATTTACTCCTGCAGCATTGGCATAATTTAGCATAGCAACAGTGTCAGTGGTGTCCACCTCTTAATGTAGCTTTCAGGGCTGCCCTCATAAATGGTTGGACCCGGGACTGGCAAATAGGCAGGGCCCCCTGCCTTCTGTCATGATTCCCATGGGGGGGGGGGGGTGAAGTGAGCGCAAGACTGAAAGAATAAACAGATGGAATAGGGGACATGGTAGAGAGAAACTGAAGGAATAGGTGAGAGAGAGAGAGAGAGCAAGAATAAGGGTTCTAGAATCTATTTCACTCTATTACTTGCAGGTGCCAGGCTGGGCCCCTTTCTGTCTTGGCTCGGGACTCCAGTACCGGCAGTCCACCCCGATGTTGGCCCTGGTAGCTTCTAAGACATTTCAGTGGTGATCATATCTTAATAGCTAATATCCCTCTGGACTTGCACTGATATTTATGCCCTGGGCAGTCCAAGGGCCGAGTTCTAGGATAGGAGCATTAAAATCAGTGGTTGAGTTACTTCCAGTGGCGGCTCCAGAGGTGGGGCTGCAGCCAGTCCAAAATTCCAATAGGGAAGCCACACCTACTGCCAGGGAGTCAGTTTGGAATGGCAGTTGGTGTGGCTCCCCTATTTGAATTTTGGTCTGCGCTCGAGCCGCCACCGGTTACTTCTGAAGTCTGCAAAGCTTAAAGTTTGCCTAAGAACTGTGAAATTGTTATCCCTATCTGACAATACAAATTAATTTGGAGTTATTAGAATTTATGAGGAACATATATTGATACTGAATCTTTACATTTAGAATCATAAACATTGTGTTAATATCACTATTGTGTATACTGTATAGCATGCTGTAGGTTATTGTTAAAATCTTCATCTAATGCCATTGTGCAGGGTCTATGCTATATGGGTTTGCACCACTCTTGTCCTTGCATCACAATAAAATGTAATAAGCCATCACAACTGACAAATCCTAATTACCATCATGTCCATTACAGTATGTCAATTCTATTCATGATGTGGTGATGAAGTGAATCATGTGGGACACCCCAAGAGCTTTGTGATCCCAGGTAATGTATTATTTTGTCCTGCCCAGTTCTAGTTTGTTTATAACAGTGTAAACTCTGTTGAACTATTTTACTATCTTGGAACCTGAGCACTGAGATACTGTAAGTGCATGTATTTCATTCATATTTCCAGCTTCTTACACATGATTAGCAGAAAAGGAAATGAGTATGGAGTGTGGATGTCTCCTGTATGACTGCTGACAGTGATAGGGTCATGTTTGTTGGATCATGATCAGTTTAATATGTTAAGCCCCACAGAGGGGTAAGGGCAGAGGCAGCAAGTGTAGAATGACCAATTTGTAAATCACTTTACTTACCAGCTGAAGTCACGAGCTCTCCAAGATGCTATGAGTTGCAAATTGTCCTTGACCACCTTCCCTCCAGGAGCCCTGAGGTCATCAGAGGTGTCTCCATTAAAGTTTCCACAGACCCCGCAAACTGCCTCAGACAGACCCTCGGAGACCCGGAGCAAGAGGCTTCCACTGTTGCTAAGCTCAATCTTTAAGTCTGTGCCAATCTGGATGGAGACGGAGCTATCTCCAGCACTTACTGACACAATGCCAGACACAGTGGGAAGAGCAGCCATGCGCCCATTCACCTGTAAAATATGTAATTCATTTCATCAATTCATTGTAATGCAGATTTTCACACAGTATGTCTACATTTGTCCAGCAAACTACTCTATTAAGCTACTGAAAATGAGAAAACATCTGCCAAGGAAGCAGGAATCTGGCTGGATTACTCACTAGTCGTGGGATAATACAATTACTTTATTTTAAGTGCTTGCTTTACTTGTGGATTTAATTTTAATTTTAATGAAAGCATGACAACTAATCCACTAGACCACAGGTTCTAAAACTCGGTCCTCAGGACCCCACACAGTGCATGTTTTGCAGGTCTCCTCACAAAATCACAAGTAAAATAATTAGCTCCACCTGTAGACCTTTTAAAATGTGTCAGTGAGTAATTAATACACCTGTGCACCTGCTGGGTTACCTGCAAAACATGCACTGTGTGGGGTCCTGAGGACCAAGTTTGAGAACCTATGCACTAGACTATTAGCTCTCTCCTTTACTTCACCTTTTCTGGTTCCAGCTCCACCACTGAGGAACCATACAACATAGATTACGGTATATAGTCCTGTATCCTGGAGTATCATTACTCCAATAAATTGACAGACAGTATTAGTCATAGGAGCCCACTTCATACAGTAGTTACTCAATGACACCATCTGAGCATCTCGGTTTGGCCCCCTACAGATCTATAAGAAGCAGCAAAGGGTCCTACTGTACTAGAATTCTCACAAAACCTCAATCAACATTGGACACATCCATGACATTCAAACCTATGTGCCAATATATTTTATTTTTCAGCCTAGAAAAAAAATGGTCTTACAGTTTTAAGGAACCCTATATAGTAAGGTTTGACTGCTAATGTTCCAAAATCATGATTCTGTATAGGGGTGGTCCACTATATTCCTGGGCAATGTAGTAAAATTTGGGGGCTCTATTCTTCTCTTCTGAGCATACTCACGGGCCTTACTTATGTGGGATGAGGCCTGATTTTGAGGTCACTGTGTTTAATCTTAGATGATGGTGGGGGCAGTGGAGGAAGTTCCACCGCCAGTTTTCTACATTATATCTCCAAAAAATTTCTGAAATTAAATTATGGAGAAACGAGTTTCTGACTGATTAGAATGTTTTAGGAAGTGCTTTGTAGGCTACTTACCCAGACATCCTTGTCCTTGGAGATGGTCACTAGGCCACCACGAATGAAGATATGAAGTCTGGAGACAGATGGTACTTCTATTCCACAACTCTGGATATCGGCAAGAACTCTGAACCATCCGGATGCATCCATATTACACAGAGACGCAACCTCTACCGGGCCAATTCCTACAGCTCCGCCCGAGACACCATCAAAAGTGACCAACTTCTGTGGGCCTACAGAACATTGGCCTTCCACCTTGTAGCAACCTCGCACACCATTGACAAGACCACAGCGCTCCTTGGAACCACATGAAACTGCTGCACAGGTCACACCACCTGCTTGGCACTTACATTGACGTGTACAGTCTGCTGTGACAAAGGACTCGCCCTCCTAAATAAGTAAAATTATATGACGAAATGTTGAAAAAAGCTAATTTTATTAAGAGGGTTCTATTTAAATAAATAAAAAATGCTTTGATCACCAATTTCAAAGTGTCCATGGACAAAGAGAGATTCAATATCCTTTATGTAGTGAACTTAGCCAAACACAAGGGGGTGCAGGTGTAAGATACTTTAAATATGTATTCAAATTATGTGTATGCACAGCAAGTCAATTCTGCTATAAGATGTGTCTTTGTTATATGCAACTCTAAATCAGAGACTATGGGGTAGATTTGGTATATTACAATGTAAGAACAGTAAAAAACAAATCATATATAGTTTAAATTATCTAGGCTGTGGTATAATAATTGGTTTAGTTAAAGTTTATATTAGTTGGCCTGTTTGTCGCATGCACACACTTTGCCATAACTCTAATTTAGAGCCTACGCCTTTATTATACCACAATTCCAGTCTTCCCCATGGACCCTAATTTGGTACATTACAATATGAATACAAAGATAGATAGATAGATAGATAGATAGATAGATAGATAGATAGACACATACAGTACATTATTTAAAATTAATCTAGGCATTGGGACTAATGTAATAAATGATTGCAATTGAACTTACTATATGGTTTATAAATTTCTTGCTCTGAATACCACAGGTCTAGAAGGTTCTACGTAATTTGAGGTATCCAGACTCTGGGTCGACACCAATTAGGTCGACACCCATTGGCCGACAGTGGCTAGGTTGACACTAGAAATAGGTAGACACGGCCATTACAACGCCATGAAAAGGTCGACATGAAAAAAGGTCGACGTGAGTTTTTCTAATTTTTGGGGGGGACTTTTTCATACGTTACTATTGACGTGGACTATGATTGGGAACGGTAACCTTGTGAGGCACCTTGCCCGCAGTTTGCTTATCATGCACTAATTGGGGTTTCCGGTCACTTGAAGGAGAAAACGATACCCCAAAAACATAAAAAACTCATGTCGACATTTTTTATGTTGACCTTGTTAATGTCAACCTAATGGTCGTGTCGACCTAGCCACTGTCAACCAGTGGGTGTTGACCTAATGGGTGTTGACTTAATTGGTGTCGACCCTGAGTCCCATAACCGTAATTTGACAATGATGATAGGTCAAAATAGAAAAAAAGTATATTCCTTTCATTTAGCATATTCAAATAAGAAAAAGTACAACATGTTACATTTTCTAGACTATAAATAAATAAGAACAGCATAAAAATGCAGTAGATACAAAATAACTGCAATAACTTAATACATACACTCAAGTATCGTCCACTATATACACATCCACATTTGTCCATGGTGACACATTTATCTCCATCTAACACATAGC
Organism: Pseudophryne corroboree; assembly: GCF_028390025.1. Classification (NCBI taxonomy): domain Eukaryota; kingdom Metazoa; phylum Chordata; class Amphibia; order Anura; family Myobatrachidae; genus Pseudophryne; species Pseudophryne corroboree. The sequence goes on along the minus strand of NC_086453.1, from coordinate 22,046,520 downwards.
CGGCGTCACACTCACAACCTTCGAAACATTGATCGGTACATCTCATCGGCTCGGTGATCCCAGAGCAAGTTTGCTCACAGGTTCTGGTACAAAGTGCATAATGACTATTCGCTGGACAGGACATAGCTAAAAAAAAAAAGATAAAAAACATGTAGGACATTGACCCAAAGCAATAATTCCAAAGACAGATCTGGACAGTAATTAAAAACAAAGCATGCATGAAATAATGTTTGCTTTTCACCTACCACAGAATGCTGGTCTTCGCCAAGAGCTTAGAGTAGCACCAACAGTATGGCAAGCTGCTGCATAGGCCTGAATCCCCTTGCACACAATATCATCTTTTCCATCAACAGCACAAGAGTCATAGATGCAGTGGTTAAAATATTCAGTTGGGTTAATCTTGGAATGGCAATCTTTAAATGGCCCAGCTGGGTTTGTGATCATGCCGCAAGAGGACGTAGCCTTAAATGGTTGGAGCTTGGCGTGCCCACATACTGGACATTCTCCATCATCACATCCATCTCTGCATTTGGCACCAGCCATGCTCACTTTCCAGGCTGCCCCAAACTCATTCACAGAATTGGCAATCACTTTGCTGGGAAGTTGGAATTCATCTTTGATTTCACCATTAAAGTTGCCACAGAGACCACCCATCTTGCCACAGTATGAACTAGGAATACTAAGGACTACATGGTAAATGGTATCATACAGAATCTTCAAGCCAAAGTCTGTCTGTAAGACAACATTGTTCCCTTCTTGATTTACTACGATACCGTTATCTTCTAAGGTCAATGGCAATTTGTTGAGCTCTCCATCAACCTATGGAAATATTGAAGAATATTTTCCTTAAAGGTACTGAAAACGTAGATCAAGACACAGTATCATGGCAATGTAATACTAAAAGTAAATAAGTTAATATTTGATACTAACCTTTACTGCTGATCTCATGTCTCTTGCAATGGCCACAGTGTAACCATATACAGACACCACCACAAGTTTTGTCACAGCAAGATTACCATTTCCATAGCTTTCATTCTCAACAACCACAGAGAAGTTCACAAGGCGAAGATCATCCACCACAACCTTTGCAAAAGTGTATGTGCAAGTGCCTCGAAAGTCAAATTTGAGACCATCAAAGGAGATGTAATGTGGATCTCCAGAAGCCTCACATCTGCCACTCTTCTTAGATTGACATCCCCAAGCCCCATTGACCAGTTTGCATTTTTCCTCAGGTCCACAACGTTCTGATTGGCACTTGACAATGCCATCAGCCCCACACTGGCATGTCTCATTACATTGACCTTTAGGATAGAAGACTTCGTTGTTCTGGTAATATTTATCTTGATAGACACAGCCGCACTGGGCAATGGGAACACATTTGTTACCACTCATTAAGAACCCATTGTCACAGTAACAAGATTCTTTGCAAAGAGAGTCACAGCCAGTCGGTGATGACAACCCATAGCAGGTGACTGGACAGGCATTTCCACACAATTCATAATGACTGTTTGCAGGGCAGGATGGACCTAGGAAAATTGTGCAAGTCAATATTAGTACTTTCCATAAAGGTGTGTAAAATAACATTACATATATATATATATATATATATATATACATACATATATATATATATATATATATACACACACACACATACACACAAAAGCCCTTACCCACTCACTGACTCACTGACTCATTACTAATTCTCTTACTTCCCAATATATTAGGAAGCTGAAACATAACATATGTATTCTTCAGGTGGGAAATAGTAAACCGACGTAATGCAATTAGAATTTTAATAAACCTACCCTAAGGAGAGGAGGATAGGTTTGACATAATGACGTCATTACCGATGCGTGGCTTGCATTGTGTGAACAATAACGCCCAAATGGACAATCGGATCAAAATTTGGATTACATCTCCAGTGTGTAGAATTTAATAAACTACAAAAATGGTCCTTTCACTTTTTACCGTATCTGCTACGGATGCTCCTCGTCTAACGCCAAGAACCATGGATCAATATTTACTTACATTAAGACGTCTCCAATTCACGTCTCAATAGATTTACCAAATTTTGAACACTCGTTTATATTTACAACTGTAAAAATCAGAAACTCTCGTGAGAACAACGGGTAGTATTATTATATTGTGCAATGTATAATCAAATCACAGTGTCAATTAGCAAAAATATGTCATACAGTAGAGTCCATGTGAGTTGTGCTTTTGAGGATTCCAATACTTTGGATATCAACACTTGGAATGTCCCCTTATATCCAAGATAAATACTCTTTAGTAAAAGTACTAACATTATCTGCTTATCATTCATGCCTAGTGAGGCAACTTCTCAACCCCTTGCCCAATATCTTTCTCTCATGCTCTTACCCATTACGCTCTTCCTATTTTATCTGGCTGTCTGCTTCCTGTCTTACTCCCTCCCTCGTTTCACTCCTTCTTCCTCTCTACACTTATCTATTTCTCTCCCCCGATCTCCCTTTCTTTTCCTCAACCTGTAATTTTCCTTCTTCTGTTCCTTTCTCTCTCTCTCTCTCTCTCTCTCTCTCTCTCTCTCTCTCTGATGTTCGGTTTATGGTGTGTTATATTTAATTTAACACCCCACTCTCCCTCACAATGAACCCATGCCTCTACTGTGATCTGTATTCTTTCTTTATATTCCGAGTCTATCGTGTTTAGCCAGGCAACACTGCGACCTTCACATCAGCTGATTATACCATATCGCTAAAGGACTGCTTAATAATGTTCTATTGACATATGACAAAAGTAAACGTTCTAACTGCTTGATAAGCATTCTTTATAGTGCACACTTGCAGTAGAACAAATGGCAAAAACCACACTTTAGTAAACTTCCCTTCAAGACTAACTGACATCACTTTAATGAGAGAGCTTTAGAACCATAACATACCGCAGAAAGAGGCCGATCTCCATTCTTGAAGTGTGACACCAGCAGCCTGACAGGCGGCCACATAGAGACCTATAGCATTACAGTACGATGAATGATGTCCCTTGTATTGGCAGGCATCAAAAATGCAGTCATTGAAAAAAGGAGTCGGGTCAACAACTGAGAGACACTGGCTGAATGGTCCTTTAGGCTTGGTGATAAGTCCACAGTATTTCTCACTCTTGTACTTTTGTGTTTGAGCTTCAGAACATAGAGGGCAGTTCTTGGTACACTCTGGTGTACAACCAGCAACCTCACCAACTTTCCAGCTGTTACCAAACTGAACGGCGTTTGGTGTTGTTCCACCATTCTTCATGGCAAAGTCATCATTGGGATTCTTGTTGCAGTTTCCACACAAGCCACCAACAGCATTGGAATAAGTGCTTGGTATAGTCACCGCCACATAACTTTTCCAGTCATACCTTACAGTAACATCAAAATCAGTTTTAATGATGCCTTGGCTGCCACTGAGGTATGCTACAACTTTGTTCGTTTGGAAGTAAAATGGCAGTGATGTGACAACGCCATCAACCTGAAGAAAAAGGAATATAAGAGATCAGTGATCTACTTCCTAGTCATCTCTCTCTTTATCTGTCTAAATATATTGCATCTTAAATATTGATGTTGGACTTTGGTGACTTTAGAACTACGGAGATTTATGATGGTAAAATCCTTTCGAGGATGACCACTGTCTACTGTATTGTGGTAATTTTCTAACTACACTAACCTCCTGCTTAGCCGGTGCAGCATACTGTAGCTAGATCTTATCAAATATGGTTGCCTATATGTGTGGATAGGATAAGAAATATTTGTTTCTTTCAGCTTTAGCAAGATCTTTGCATGTGAATATGTTCATAAAACAAATGTCTACATTAACTTCATACATACCAAAATACGATGAGGGTAGTCCATGCTAAGAGTCAAAACCATATTGTAGACTTCAAGTGCAACCATTTTTGTGTAGGAGACAGCTGTGTTCCCACCACGGTTGTTGTTTTGGACCTTGACAGTAAAACGGGTCAGTGATGGTGCATTGGAGGTCACACCAACAAGTTGGTATATGCAGGTTCCCCTGAAGTCAAATCTCTTGTTGTCAAAAGTTGTGTAGTGAGGATCTCCACTGCCCGTGCACGTGGCAAAGCTTATGGGTTGACAGCGACGCACTCCATTCACTACCATGCACCTTTCACTTTCTTTACAACTGTTCTCCTTACAGACCACCATGCCAAGGCCTGGATCACACTTGCAGAGAAGGCGGCAGTTGTCATCGGACCAAAATTCCTGGTTTGGTTCGTAGTAGGCACCATTGTAAGTGCAACCACAGCTTGAAGCCTTCACACATTTATCTACACTGAGAACATAACCATCATCGCACTGGCAGGTCTCCACACAGTCATTAGTGCACCGAGATGGAGCAGTACGATCCGTACATGTGGCTGGACAAGCATTTCCACAGAACTCATAGTGACTGTTTGCAGGACATGGCAAGGCTGAAAAAAAAATTCAAAAATATATTTTTACTATGTTAAAAATCTATGCTTATAAATCAATATCAGTGTTGATTTATTTTTGCGAATATCACTACTTACTGCATCCAGAAGGTGTTCTCCAATCATATATTTGAATGCCCTGTTTTCGGCAGGTGTTGGAATAGACACTGAGACCCTGGCATATAAATGGGTTAGAGCCACCATAAATACAGACATCATATAAGCAGCTATCGAAAAAATTGTCTGGGTTAACTTTCAAGTGACACTCTCTAAATGGCCCATCTTTGACTTTGCTGATGAGGCCACATCTCTTTTCATCTCCATACACGGCCTTCTTGCTGTCATCACAAGTTGGACAATTGAGTCTTGGGCAGTAATCAAAGCAGAAAGGATCCCGATCATTGACTTTCCAACTCTTAGCCCATTCTATGATGGAAGTAACTGCTTTGTTGTCAGCATTGATCATCTCGTCTTTGTTATTTTTGTTAAAGTTGCCACAAAGACCAACAGTAAGTCCATAGTAGCTGCTGCTGAGTGTGACCACAACATGCCAGTTATACTCGTAGGTCACCTGAAGGCCAAAATCGGTATTCACCACGGCATAGAGACCACTGATACTTGCCGTGATCTTTCCATCTAACAATCTCAGTGGAAGGTTGGTGATTTGATTATTGACCTGTTAAAGAAGATTTTGTGCCATTAGATAAACATGGCAGTTTGAAAATATACCATTAACTTGCTGTCTTACTCCTGGATTACTTTATATAACACATAAGGCATGGATACAGTGGCATTCCCCTTAAAAATAAAATAAATACATAAAGTAAGTCTCTAAAAGATAGTTTGCTTTATACTAGAGATGCGCGCCCACCCCCTATTTTGGTTTTGGTTCCAGATTCATTCTCGTGTTTTGGTTTTGCAAAACCGCCCTCAAATGTTTTGGCTCAGATTCGGATTTCAGCTCGGTTTAAAATTGATCAAAAATATTGATAATCATTGCTAAAAAAAGAAATAGAATTAAAATGTATAAAAATAGCTTAAACCATGTTATTTTTGCTACCCAAAACCCAAAATTAAAATTTAAAATTCCGAACCGTGGTTAGATTTGTTCGAACCAGAACTTAGATCGGCTCTCTTTTGAGGATCCGGACTGTGGGCTAGATGCATCATTGCTTGGGGAGTGATAAAATGGAGAGAGAGGAAAAGAACCAGCCAATCAGCTCCTAACTGTCATGTGTTTGAAAAATGACAGTTAGGAGCATACTGGCTGGGACTTTTTCTCTCTCCATTTTATTACTCTCCAAGTAATGACTCATCTAGCCATGGGTGATTGTTAAGTGCAGATCCACAAAAATCCAATGGTTTCGGATTTCTGGAGAACCACGCCATTTCCACTTTATACTTTTGCATCTTATAAGTATTATCTTAGAGAATTGGTAATGTATGATTGCCATCACATGTGGTGAGCTAGTTAATTGATAAGAAAGGTGTTTCACCACAGGTGATGGCAATCATACATTACCAGGAAAGTCCAGGAACAGAGCATTTTCTCCCTCATGGAGAGGGTCAGGTAGGCAAGTATGCATAGGGGGCTATTTAGGTTTGCTAGCAAACAAAAAAAAAGCACATTAATGGGCAAAACCAAGTTGCAGTGAAGGTGGGGCAGATGTAACACGTGCAGAGAGAGTTAGATTTGGGTGGGTTATATTGTTTCTGTGCAGGGTAAATACTGGCTGCTTTATTTTTACACTGCAATTTAGATAGTTTGAACACACCCCACACAAATCTAACTCTCTCTGCACATGTTATATCTGCCCCACCTGCACTGCACATGTTACATCTGCCCCACCTGTAGTGCAACATGCTTTTGCCCATTTGTGTGCTTTTTTGGTTTGCTGACAAACCTGAATAAGGCCCATAGAACTTTAGGTACAAAGGGCCTAATTCAGACCTGATCGCAGCAGCAAATTTGTTAGCTAACGGGCAAAACCATGCTGCACTGCAGGGGGGGGGGGGCAGATATAACATGTGCAGAGAGAGTTAGATTTGGGTATGTTATATTGTTTCTGTGCAGGGTTAATACTAGCTGCTTTATGTTTACACTGCAATTTAGATTTCAGTTTGAACACATCCCATCCAAATCTATCTCTCTCTGCACATGTTACATCTGCCCCCCTGCAGTGCACATGGGGGCTAATTCAGACCTGATTGCTGCTGCGATCAGCCACCGTGCGATGCTTTTGTACCTATGCGGCGGGGGGAGGGCCAGACATGCGGGGCGGACTAGGTCTATGCTGGGCGTCCCCCCGCACATCAGGGTGGCTGATCGTAGATTTTGCACGGCTACGATCAGGTCTGAATTAGCCCCATAGTTTTGTCCATTTTCTAACAAATTTGCTGCTGCGATCAGATCTGAACTAGGCCCAAAGTGTTCTGTTAACGGTTTAAATCAGGGATGGGTAACCTTCGGCCCTCCAGCTGTTATCGAACTACACATACCAGCATGCCTTGCTACAGTTTTGCTATTTGACCATGCTAAAACTGCTGCAGGGCATGCTGGGATGTGTAGTTCAACAACAGCTGGTGGGCCGAAGGTTCCCCATCCCTGGTTTAAATAAACAATTTTGCTACTTGCTAAAACAAAGTAATTTTAGGTACATTTAAGGGGATGTAGTTATGATCCCAGCGGTCAGCATACCGACGCCAGGATCCCGACAGCCAGAATGCCGGCAGGGGGCTATTCCCACTCATGGGTGTCGACGACAGCCATAGAGTGAAAACAGAACCTGTGGCGAGTGCTGCAAGGGATTTCCTTGCGCTCGCCCCCCTGCCGGCATTCTGGCGGTTGGGATCCCGGCTTCAGTATGCTGACTGACAGGATACCTACCGCCGGTCTCCCATACCCAAAGAGGTTATGGGCGATCGTTTAGAATCTTCATGTTAATTTTTTACGCTCAAAAAAACTTTAAAGGTTAATTTTGTTCCACGTGACATCAGAATTTAAGAACTTATAAAAACATTACAAATTGTTATATTGAAGAAAGAAAATGATTATAAATAAATGCTTTGGTATCTTCACTTCTACATTTCCATAAGGGGCCGATAGATCAGCAATCAATTGGGACAATCAGATGATTGTGTCTACAAATCTGCAATGTATGGGGTTCACAAATCGCAGATTTCAGCCACAAATTGTTTGGGATTGTTAAATCAGGTTTTTCAACATGTTTAAGTTCACAGATCAGTTGGAGCTGTAGATTGCTCGTGTATAGGTGACAATCAGCAAATCTGCAGACCGGTTCTAGTAAACTAATGAGTCTTTCAAGATTGGCAGATCTGTTTAACTGAAAATGATCTGCAAATCTCTAAAATATTCCTGAATTTAAGAATATCACAATCTCCTCCATTGTACATATATTTATTGGCATTTTTAAAAGTAGTATTTTACAAGAATATAGTTAAAAGAATTGTAGCCCATTGCTAATTCTATATACACACAAAACACACACAATATAAAAAAAAAAATCCAAGCTGGTTAACATTCTATTGGTATATGGAGAAAAGGTGAGACTCACCCGAACTTTACCAAACTCGCCTTTCGTAATGGTAATCTTATACCCGTACATGTATATGTTGACCGTTCTGACATAGGACACAGCTTGTGTTCCTCTGTTGTCATTTTTCTCTTCAATTGTAAATGGCACCAAGCCGTCATCCCCACCGCCATATTTAGATAGGACATATGTGCAGGTTCCCTGGAAGTCATAGTTATAATCATCGAAAGTGTGATAATGAGGGTCTCCCCACGCCCAACAGGTGCCAGTGTAATTTGGAACGCAGATTGGTTTTCCATCTTGCACTTTGCAAGTTTCCTGGATCCTACATTTTTTGGATTTACATGGATCTGAAATAATAATAATTAAAAAAAAAAAAAAAAACATTAAAAAATATATATTTACATTTTTAATTATTTTTAACCTCAAATGTATAAAACAGAGCTTGTACACCGCTAGTAAAACTCCTGCCGTTTACTGAGATGTGTCACACAGTACAGTTTAGTTCATTGATGTAAAAATGATCCATAATAGGGACATCCTTTAAGTTGTCATTTTAGGCAGCAGATTGTCAATTATCCATACTGATAATGGTGCAACATTTTATAACATGTAGTACCTGCTTGCAACCTGCAGGTGTCACTGTTGATGTTGCTGTTTAGCAGTGGTTTCTAAACTATATCAGTTCATAGGCAGCAATATGTAATGTGGTATCTACAGACCAACCTACATTTTGATCCTGAACAATGACGTTGGACTTAACAAACAATAATTATACAATGTAGTTTATTGATTGGTAGATTTTACTTTTCAGGACTTTTAAAAACATTACCTTTATTAACACATCCCATGACACCATCCGTAATCTGACACTTCTCATCCGACGCACAGTCGGTGTCCTCACAGATGAGCTTCCCCATTGGGCTGCAGGTACAAACTTCTTCACAATCGTTGGATAGAACTGGCTGATTAGGCTGTTGAAATGAGAACATACCAAGCCAGTAAATAAATAGCTGTAAGTGTATCTAAAGCTTAATATGAATGTTTTAAAAAAGAAAAATCAGAGGGTCCCCCCAAAAAGATATTGAAGTACAGAAGTATGGTTTGAGGAGCTGTTCATCTGTACCATTCCAGACCTACAGTACATCAAGGGCACAGTTACACCTACCTGATAGTATTTTCCATCTGCAAAGCAGCCACATTTGTTCATCAACACACAGCCTGTCCCATCAAAAAAGAAGCCATTGTCACACTCGCAGCCCTCCGAACATGTGGTGGGGCATACGGCAGGATCGGTGATCCCAGCACAAGTTGTAGAACATACATCAGCGCAGACTTTATATTTGCTATTGGCTGGACAGGTCATCGCTAGATTGAGAAAATAAAAAAACATTTTACTTCAAGGACATTCTTCAGCAACTTAATAAAAACATTGATTTACCAACGCGTTTTACGTTCTTGTAGGGCTCATGTGATACATTGTGTTTGTTTGGATTAGAATACAAATCTGTACACAAGTAATCTTTGACCAGTTTTGCACAGCCTGGTGTCAGTTCTCTGTGAAAGTCTAATTCAGAGTAGCTTGATGGGTAAATACAATTTAATGAGTAGTACAATGGCAATATTTTATGTGGGATCAGGTTGATTGGTCGACTCTAAATAGGTTGACAGTCAGTAGGTCAACCCCATATGCTCGACGTTAATTAGGTAGACATAGTCAATAATTAGACATTGCCAAAAGGTCAATATGTAAAAGGTCGACAGGTTTTACGGTCAACATGGACAAAATGTCAACAGGTTCAAATGGTTGACGTGACAATGGTCAACACACATATGGTCAACACAAGGTTTTTTTTCCATCTTTTTCATCCTTTACCATCCACGTAGTCTATGATTGGGAAAAGAATCCTGTCTGAAGCATGGCAAACAAATCGGTACACTAATTGGGGTCACATGTGTCATAATATGTTAAGTGGCACACAAAAAACATAAAACAATTTGTGTCAACATTTTTTTGTGCCGACAATTTCAATTTTGAGCTTTGCACTGTGTCAACCTTTTGCACCTGTCGACCTTTTCATCTGTCTATGTTTTCCACGTCAACCTAATGACCCTCTTAACCTTACAACCCAGTTGACCTATGCCATGTTTACCATATGGTGTCGATCTATCGACTGTCGACCTAATTAGTGTTGACTGAAGGATTCATACCCATTGTATACAAAAGTAGTAATATATAACCTACAGGAGGCTTCTTTTGCCTTGTCAAGAATAAATTATGCCGTACACTAATAATTAGTAACATAATGTGCTGGAACTAGAGATGAGCGGGTTCGGGTTTTACTCGGTTTTACTCGAATTTACTCGGTTCTCAAAACGGCATCTGATTGGCTATCCAAAACACGAGACATCCGTGAGCCAATAAGATGCCGTTTTGAGAACCGAGTAAATCTGAGTAAAACCGAGCTAAACCGAACCCGCTCATCTCTAGCTGGAACACATAGGAACTAGTTTGCTTGACTTTGTTTAACCTACCAAATAAGGCTTTAATAGCATGAGGGTATCAATCTGTTGTGGAAATGGTCCAAAGAGCTTGTATAGCTTCTATGGCATCCTGGACTATTAGACAGTTACTGACTACCTACAGACGTATACACTTGTTACTATCCTTAAATGGTGCCAGGTAACCCTGTTTGGTGCACCACAAACTTTAGAACTTTTTAATTTTCTTGAAATATGCACCTTAATCTGTATCTTTCTACCAATACATTTGTGTCAGAAAATTTGTTTCTACCAATACAGGTGTGGCCCACGCCATATCTCGTCCCCATACATCATTAAACTTAATTTGTGACTTAATACCAATTCCTTTGCATCATGAATAATAATTCTAATGACCTAGTACAGTATTATCAAATTTCAGGAAAAAGTATGCATGTTCGGGAATCGCTACCATGGCAGAGTGTCTGAGTCATGTCAAGGTATCTCACACCAAATGGCTCAAAACTATGAGGAGACATCTGTATGTTCATCGGTGGTTGTAGCCAATATCTCATTCTTTGATATGGGTCATACTGTTTCATCTTTCACATATTTGCAATATTTTTATATACATCCCATTTGCCCACTTATGAATCACATGTATAACATGAAATGTAGATTGTTGTACAGTATATCGTAAGGCTGTAATCATAAAGCTGCAATGACTTACGGCAGAATGCGTCAGTTCTCCATGGATTTATGGTGACACCGGCTGCTTGGCATGCAGCAACATAGCTATGAATGCTATTGCAGAGGATGCCTCCATCCCCAGCCACAGCACACAGGTCATGGACACAGTTGTTGAAGTATGTATCAGGGTTAATAGTGGCATAGCACGTGCTCAGGGGACCTCCAGTCTTCTTTAGGAATCCACAGTAGATTTCAGTCTTGAAGATTTCTACTTTTCGGTCATCACAGGATGGACAAGCATTACCACTGCCACCACACCCTTTGTCACAAGTTACACCAAAGATTGGAACCTTCCAGGAGGCTCCATATATGATGGCATCTGTAGTCAGACTCTTGTCAGGGAGCTGGAAGTCATCATTTTTGTTGCCATTGTAATTGCCACACAGACCAGACAACTGTTCCTTGTAGTTTCCGGGAACGGTGACCATCACGTGGTGGACCAGGTCATAGTTCACCTGAACACCAAAGTCGGTGTCAATGATCACCCTGATGCCGTGCTGGTAAGCTCGTATCTTGCCATCTTCTAAGGTCACTGGGAGGTAACTGTACACTCCATTAATCTGTTTAGGAAACACATTGTAAGTAGAAATATAAATTTTCTGAACATTTGATTTGGTGTTTTTTTTTAAATGTAACTGGGCATATTAAATATTCCTTTGCCATAACCAAGGCCTAGGGCTAAATGTTATAGTCTGCGAGAAGGAGGAAGTGCGGGTTTTTGTGCAAGTCTGCCCATCATTTACATGGTATAACTAGACCCACACAAAATCCCACACTTCCTGCCTCTCACAGGCTATTGCATTTAACTCCAAGAGCTTAAGACATTAATATCCACTACACTCCCCTGAAATTAGCTCAACGGTCTGGTTTGCTACCAACTGTACTTGAGATAGACAGGGAATCCAAAATTCCTTTAGTATTACTAATAGAAAGATACAGTAGGTATCTCATAGGTGCAGCTGTGCCATTTGGATTATCATAAGAATTTTTCTGGATATGAATAATCCAATACTGTAACGAGATAAATAACTGGTGACCAGAAGATAACTCCTTAAAGTACAGGAAAGGGAGAGGATCAAGAGTCTCATGGGCACACCCATATAGAAGAAGGCAATTGTGTTTAAAAAAAAGCGGTCAATAGAGTACTGACTGGTGATCACACAACTCTAACATGCACTGCAGAACACATTATGTTTTCTAGAGATTGGGTAGGACACTTGGAGATCTCCGTCACACGTTTATGTAAGTAAGAGATTCCTTTTTTCAAAAGATACTGTATGTCCAATTAATAGTTATTGTCTCATTATCAGACAATAAAACTTAACACTACAGTATAGTATTGTATTATTAACGTCCACATCTCTCCCATTTTCTGCCAAACAAAACAAGGGTCCTCTTGTTAAAATTTGGAAGGTTTTCTAGTTTTAAACATGGTACGTTTTCTTAGACTACCTTATTCCTACACATTGTAAGTGTTTTTTGATAGTTTTCCCAATTTGTCTTTAATTTTAGAAATCCAAGCAGCCTACATGTAATAATTTTTTTTTAACAGCAATAAAATCTATCCACATTGGATTTACGTAGTTAATATTTTTGGTTTTTGCTTTGGCATTGACCTTTTTTTTTTTTTAGCTGATTTTATTTGATATTAATTAAACACTTACAATAAGTAGGAATATGGTATTCTAACAAGGCATGCCATGTTTAAAACTAATAAGAGGACCCTTGTTTTGATTGGAACAAAGCAAGAACCAAAAAAAATGTATCATCGTATCGCTAGCCAGGCAAAAAAGGATATCCCCCTGCTGACAGCCTAGCTGCAAAGGCAGACACACCACCACCATGTTTTGCTTCGCAATGGCCACGTGTAACATCACACCCCAAAAATGGCTCGGACCCGCCTCCGTTTTAGCCACACCACCCCTGCAACGCCGCATCACCGCCCCACAAACACCTCTGGCTGTCAATCAGTCATGCAATCGAATTTCAGTCACTGGCGTGCGCAGCTCATTTTATTAGGGGGTGCACCGTCGGAGGGGTGTGTCTAGCATCGCCTTTTGGGCTTGTCTAGCACCATCTATTGATGGTCAACGGATATAAAATATCCACCTTTATACCAATCCTAATAAAGCAGATACATTGTCAGATGTTGTGGTGTGCACCAAACAAACACCCCTGATGGCACTCACTGCAATTACACTGCTCCTCCTCAGCCTCGTCTGGCTCCCCCTCTCTTTCCCCTGCAAGCTGCAGCAGCTTACTTACAAGTCGGTAAGTAAACTGACACTGACAGTCGCAGACTAGTACTGCTGCTGCTGGAAAAACGAGTGACGTGTCAATGCTGCTGCCGACCGCCTGCCAGTATTGAATTTGTCTTCCTAAGAGGAACGCTGGCTGCATGCTGCTCCTCATCAGTGGCTGGCGTTGGCATAGCATAGAAGGAGAGAGGTGTGTATGTGGCAGGTGTGACGGGTGGGCATGCAAGCAGCATGACGTAATCACGTCACATCACACTGTTTTTGTACGTAGAGGTGGAGCTGGGAATTTGAAAGCTGTGTCAGTGGCACCCTTGACTAACCCAGGCGTCCGGTCAGTAATGCAGTCCTGACAGGGTGCAGCGCAGAGGGCACAGTAATCAGCCTGCTCGGCGATCGCTGCATCAGGCATGTGAGATCGGGGTGCCAGACATTAGGGGGTGCCTGTGCACACCAGGAAGCCCCCCTGCGCACACCTATGATTTCAGTAGCATACTGTATGCTACTAAATAAGGCCCTAAACCAATATGAATGACAAGGAGCATATAGTACAGTCTTTGGGCTTTAGGTAGTGTTTTAGACTATAGGGTAAATGAAAGAGCCTATGGATGAGTCTGGTTAATGTTTTAAAGAAACACTGATGAGTCTGGTTGATGTTTTAAAGAAACCCCAATGAGTCTGGTTGACATTTTTAAGAAATCCCGATGAGCCTGGTTGATGTTTTAAAGAAAGAAACATTTAAAAGACAAAATAGGTTGGTTTAAAAAATCTTCCAGACTCGGTGGGATCTGAGTATACAGCTACTACTTTTATGTGGTCTTAGAAATTAACAATATGCAATTCTTAATTATAGTATTTTTCTAATATCTGAATAGTCAACATCTACTGTATATCCATTTAAAGACTTTCAAAAAAATGTACATTTGCCCTTCAAACAAGACTTACATTGGTACTGAATAAAACATAACATACCTTAATCCGTCCTTGGACATTATACTGAAGAGTTAGGTTATATCCATAGACTTCAAAAGACACCAGTTTAGTGACAGAAACCTTTTCATCGCCCAATTTTTTGTTTTCCACATTGATGGCAAAAGGTACCAAGTTTTCTCTGTTTGTGATAAGCTTGGTGAGGGTATAGGTGCAGGTACCTTGGAAATTGAAGGCCAGTCCATCAAATGACACGTAGTGAGGATCACCAGCTGCAGAACACTGAGCGGAACCCACTGGTTGACATTTTTGGACTCCATTGACAACTTTACATTCTTCATTGGGTCCACATGCGAAAGCCTTACACTGCACCACTCCACTAGATGTGCATACGCACTGCTGGTTGCACAATTCATTGGGGAAAAATATTTCCCCAGGCTGATAATATTTATCGTTGTATCTGCAGCCACACTGGGAAATGGGGACACAGTCTCCCCCACTTAGGATAAAACCATCATTACATTCACATCCCTCAGAACATGTAGGGTTGCATCCTACTGGAGGTGAGGGTGATAGACATGTTGGAGCACAGCCAGATGCACAATTTTCATAGTGACTGTTCTTTGGACAATCTGGACCTGTGGATGAAAGACCAAAAAGCTTAACATTCCATAGTTATCATAAAGCCATGCTACTATATAATCATTTTCATATCTGCTAATCCAACATGGTCATTGAACATTTATAAAAAGCAGCAGACAGTCCTGGAAACATTGCAAAGTACACTTACTGCAGAAGTTGTTGGTTCTCCATGGGTATATGGTGACTCCAGCCTCTTGGCACAAGACTGCATAGCTTGCTATTATTTTGCAGAGAACATCTTCCCTGCCTTCATAGAAGCAAGCATCATACACACAGCTCTTGAAGTTTTCATGTGGATCTATCTTGGCGTGGCACTCACGAAGCGGTCCATTCTTGTCTGTAATAATTCCACATCCCTGCTTGTTGTTAATATGATGGAGTTCCAGTTCTGCTAAATTGGGGCACTCTGCTTTGTCATCTTCATAGCAACCAGGCACAGTTTGCACCTTCCAGCTATTGCCAAAGTCAGATGGCTTGGTGGTTATCTGGTTGTTTTTCATTAGGAAGTCATTGCTCTGGTCACCATCAAAGTTGCCGCAAAGACCACACACGGCTCCAGCATAGCCACCAGGAACTGTGACAGCAACACGATGGTCCCAGTTGAAAGACACACGTAAACCAAAGTTTGTCTGGACGATAGCAGTATCACCCTTCTTGTAGATGGACAGCTTGCCGTTATCAACTTTGAAGGGAAGGTTTGTTAATATACCATTCAGCTATGGGGGGGAAAGGGGGAAATAAAACATACAGTACATCAGTATTGCAATAAAATTGGCATTTAAAACACTGTGGGACTGATTCTGAGTCATACTACAATATTCACGTATATTTTTCTTCTGAATGTGTATGTGTCTAGAGCTCTAAAAAATTACATGGGGTATGTGTTCATGCTGTGTATGTACAGACTTGCAGGTTGGATTAAGCCGCACTGACTCTGGAATTATTAGGCATCTTGGGTCGTGACTAGGAGGAGGCTGTCAGTTGTGGTATGCTACTGTATGTCGCCAGTTATTATATCAACATGCATAATATCGACTTTCAACTAGCCTAAATGGATGGCTTGTCATCCTTATTGAATGTCTACATAATGTCACTGGTGGCCTAACAGTCACTCACCTGGTCCAAGTGGTAACATCAACTTCTGGGTCCAGGTAGTCATGTGGTAAGCAGTTTGGCGCTGAATTCTGAAGAGCGGTGTTTATGTGAGTACAGTCCCCCTAATCTCTAACCATAACTACCCACAAAATGCCTAACTATAACCTCCCCCCACCCTGCAGCCGGACCCTAAACCTCTTCCTAGAGCCAAACCCTTACCCTCCTGGTGTTGCCTATGCCAAACCGTCAGTATCTGATAATGTCAACATTTCAACATGGTAACATTTCATTTGTTGACACTGTGAACATGCCGACATTCTGAGGATATCAAAATGCTGTCCACTGACATACTGATCCACGTCCACATTCTAGTGTTGCCATTGAGGTGTCGACTTTATTAATGTCAAAATGATAATTGTCAACAATGTGACCTGATAACGCTAAACAAACGAACAAAGATATTAAGTGTATTAGGTTTTAATGGGTGTGTTGCAGGCATGTTTTAGTGGGTGTCCCAGCCCTTAGATGCACAATAATATGCAATGGAAAGGGCTTTAACTAGTATAAGCATAATGTTATAGATGCGACTAGGGTAAAAGATGCTAAAGTGGTCACAATGGTGTGCCCCTGTGGGGTCAATCGTAATACATGCAGAATATTCAATTATAGCATAACCTGCTGAGGCATAATTATTGGACAATGAGAAAGAGGAAAGAAAAAAAGAAACTCACCAAAATCTTGTTCTGGATATGCCTGTTGATGACAATATCAAAGCCGAAGACATTGACTTGGACTGCAGAGACGTAAGACACCACTTTACTCCCTCTGTTATCATTCTGAGTATTGACCTGGAAGTCCACCAGATCTGGTGACTTCTTACAAAGTCCAGCAAACTGGTAGAGGCATGTACCCTGGAAGTCATATCTCACTCCATCAAAGGAGATGTAGTGGGGATCTCCTGAAGCCGAGCAAGTACCATAAGATACGGGATAACAATCTTGGAGGCCATTAACCACTGAACATTTCTCTGAAGACTTACAACGGGTGGATTTGCATTCAACCTTCCTGGTGGCAGGATTACAAGTGCACTGGTTCTCACACTTACTGTCACCCCAGAACTTCTCATTGGCTGCGTACAGCTTCCCTTGGTAGACGCATCCACAGTTGGCCTTGGGTATACACTTTCCTCCATCTAGCACGTATCCATCCTTACACTGACAGGTCTCCACACATGAGTTAGAGCACACAGATGGTACAGCATCATCGTTACAGGTAAGTGGACATGCTTGAGCGCATAGCTTGTACTGGCTGTTGTCAGGGCACTGCATTGCTGAGAAAGAAACACAATAAATTATATCCAAAATATCATCCTCTTAGGAGACACCTCCATGCCTCACATATCAATTTATACTGTGGATACAGCAGTTACAGTACTTCCACCTACTTTTTCAGGTTTTCTTGCAGGCCTGAAGATATAGGTGGTCATTCCGAGTTGTTCGCTAGCTGCTTTCGTTCGCTGTGCAGCGGTCAGGCAAAAGCTCGGCACTTCTGCTCATGTGTATGCGGCGCAATGCGCACGTGCGGCATACTATTACAACGAACGATGTCGTTTTACACAGGGTCTAGCGATGCTTTTCAGTCGCACAGGCAGCCGCAGAGTGATTGACAGGAAGAGGGCGTTTCTGGGTGTCAAGTGACCGTTTTCAGGGAGTGTTCGGAAAAACGCAGGCGTGCCAGGAAAAATACAGGCGTGGCTGGGCAAACGCTGGGTGTGTTCGTGACGTCAAATCCGGAACTGAATGGTCTGAAGTGATCGCAAGCGCTGAGTAGGTCTGAAGCTGCGCTGAAACTGCACAAATTTTTTTTGTAGCCTCTCTGTGATCTCTTTGTTCGCACTTCTGCTAAGCCAAAATACACTCCTAGTGGGCGGCGGCATAGCGTTTGTACGGCTGCTAAAAACTGCTAGCGAGCGATCAACTCGGAATGACCACCATAGTACAGTAGGTGTATCACCAATGAGTGTGTCCATCTATGCCCTTGCATAATCAATAAGACTTCACAGAAAAGATGCATAGGTTAAAGCTCTGTATAAATAGCTGGATACAATATTAAATGAAAATTAAATATATTTTTTTTTAACAATGTCATTATGAGATTTTTGTTCCAAACAGCCAACTAGTTGGCTGGTTGTAAAGATAATCTTTAGATTTGTGGCCAGTTTATGTTGTGTGTAGTGATCAGTCTGTAATTAATAAATGGATATGCTGATACTGTAGGATAGTAAAATTAATAATGAGACATTTCAGCTCAATGCCAGAGTCTATTTTCTCATATGTTAATCAGTTAGTGGACAAACCATATGCAAAACAATACTGGTATTGTAGAACATTACACGTATGTCCCAAGAAAGTGACCATGGACCCTGTTCAGATTGAATAATTTCTATAGTATGCTGGGGGGTCGCTCAGTGCAAGGCAAGGCTGCTGCCCAGCGGCTGCGGTCGCAATGTAATTGTGATCGCGCCGCAATCAGATAGCGGTTGCAGCAACTGTGGATGCCCCCTGCTTTCGCAGTCACGCAGCCAACCCAAAAGTGGTCCAACCACGCCTGCATTGGCCGGACCACTCCCCTGCAAGGGTACAGTACATCGCCTCCACCATCACCCTCCAAACCATAAATAGTTGGATATTAAGGGCAGTATTTTATTCATGCCAATAGCACACGCTTATGCCAATCTGACACAATGCAGGGAGGTCACTCACACCGGTACTAACAGGACCGTAACTAGGTGTGTGCAGATGGTTCTTTGCCCACAACCGTTTGCCCTGTGGGAGCACCTTCCACATACACCATGATTGGTTGCCTATTCCCCCGTGTGCTCCACGGAGGACTGCTCCTCCCGCTCCCCTGTGCTCTCTGCAGCATCTGCCATCTAGCACCCGCAGCCCCAAGCTCACTGAGTGGAAGCAGCTACCCAATCTCTGACGCTGGTCTATCTATTTAGTAGGATAGTCAGCGCTGGGCAGTGTTGGTGGCCAACTCTCTGTCCCATGTGCTGCATTCCCACTCCCTCTCCTGTCCTGCAGTGGACAGAGGGAGTTCTGGGTCAGGAGCCACAGCAGCACAGAAGGGAGAAACAATTTAAGTGTCTACACACACACTACACTACACTAAACCCTAAGGGCAGGGTGGGGGTGTAAGGGGTTCTACCTGGTGTAATGTGTATAAGGGCTCTACCTGGCATAATGTGTATAAGGGACTCTACCTAGCATAATGTGTATAACATGCTCTACTTGGTGTAATGTGTATAACATGCTCTACCTGGTGTAATGATTTTAACATGCTGTACCTGACATAATGTGTGTAAGGGGCGCTACCTGACATAATTTGTGTAAGAGGCTCTTCCTGGCATAATGTGTATAAGGGATTCTACCTTGCGTAATGTGTATAACATGCTCTACCTGCTCTAATGTGTATAACACTACCTGGCATAATGTGTGTAATGTTCTCTACCTGGCGTAATGTGTATAACATGCTCTACCTGCTTTAATGTGTATTACACTACCTGGCATAATGTGTATATAACATGCTCTACCTGCTCTAATGTGTATTACACTACTTCCTAAGGGGCTCTACCTGGCATAATGTGTGTATATTGCTCCACCTGGCATAATGTATTTAAGGGGATCTACCTGGCATTACATGTATAAGGGGCTCATTCTGGTGTAATGTGTATAACATGCTCTATCTGCTCTAATGTGTATTACACTACCTGGCATAATGTGTGTAATGTGCTCTACCTGGCATAATGTGTATAACATGCTCTACCTGCTCTAATGTGTATTACACTGCCTGGCATAATGTGTGTAATGTGCTCTACCTGTCATAATGTGTGTAAGGGGCTTTACCTGGCATAATGTACATAAGGGGATCTACCTGGCATAACATGGATAAGGGGCTCATCCTGGTGTAATGTGTATAAGAGGCTCTACCATGGCATAATATGTATAATGGGCTCTACCATGGTATAATGTGTGTAAGGGGCTCTACCTGGCATAATGTGTGTATATTGCTCTACCTGGCATAATGTATTTAAGGGGATCTACCTGGCATTACATGTATAAGGGGCTCATTCTGGTGTAATGTGTATAACATGATCTATCTGCTCTAATGTGTATTACACTACCTGGCATAATGTGTGTAATGTGCTCTACCTGGCATAATGTGTATAACATGCTCTACCTGCTCTAATGTGTATTACACTGCCTGGCATAATGTGTGTAATGTGCTCTACCTGTCATAATGTGTGTAAGGGGCTCTACCTGGCATAATGTACATAAGGGGATCTACCTGGCATAACATAGATAAGGGGCTCATCCTGGTGTAATGTGTATAAGAGGCTCTACCATGGCATAATGTGTATAATGGGCTCTACCATGGTATAATGTGTGTAAGGGGCTCTACCTGGCATAATGTGTGTAAGTTACTCTATCTGGCGTAACGTGTGTAAGGGTCTCTTCTATGGTGTAATGTGTATAAGTGGCACTACTCTGTGGTGTGATTTGAATTGGCATTATTCTGTGGCCACACCCATTCCCAATGAATCCACATGCCTTCAGAGTGCACTATCCCTATTTTATATATGTGGGGTGGAGGTGGCACCAACTGTCTTTTTGGCACAGAGTACTAATATGTCTAGTTATGGCTCTCGGTACTAAACATGGTAAATGGACAGATGGCAGAGTGCGCACAAGTGAGGAATGCCAACAAACTCCCAGGGTGCCAGTGGCAAATGTAATGGAGACTAGGGCAAGTGGAGGCGTGAAATGGTACAACAGCATGTGGAAGAGTGTGATGGCATAATGGCATGTGGCTGGGATCTGATGTCATAAAAGTGGCATGTGGAGGGATCTAATGGCATATAAGGGGCATAGGGATAGATCTGATGGCATATAAGGGGCATAAGAATGGATATGATGGCATGTCAGGGGTACGTGGATGGATCTGATGTCATATACAGATGTGTTACTTATGTTTTTGCTTGCAGCACACTGCAGCATGCAATTTCCACGCATGTGTCTGACACAATACACCACGTTGCTGAACCATTTGTACTATGCAATCCTGTAGGATTGTGTATACGAACGCTGCAAACACGGCCGTCAGAAGGCCCTTCATTCATGGCATACATGCTGCAGCATGCTGCAGCGCAAGCAAAGATGTAAAAGAACACATCTGTAAGGGGAAGGTGAAGGCATGTGATGACATAAAAGCCATGTGGACGTGTGTCATGACATATACTGTAGTGGGCATGCAGAGGGGTCCGATGGCATTTATTTGGTCTCTAATTTCATTTATGTAACCATCTCCCATATCCCTTTCTATCCACAGCCCCTTCTTCTTATGTCTATCTGCATTTCCATGCCCTTGAGATGAGAGTCTATTGATTACGTGGAGGGTATGGCGTGGCAAAATCTGAACTGAGGTCACTGTGGAATAATATGAGTTATATTTTAAACTTATTTTTCTACTAAAAATCAAATGTCCAGTCTGCCAAATCTCCTTAACTTTTCAGAGTATCCCAATCAAAATAACAGTTAAAGTAAATACCCCTACTGAATAGCACATCCTAGAGAAAGATTATATGGTTCATTTTATACTTACGACATCCGGAGACTTGTCTCCACTCTGCAATCTGAACATTGCTTCTCTGGCAGGCGTCAGCATAGGCTTTTAAACTCTGGCACAGAATCTGTTTGGAACCCGCATTTATGCACAGATCATGGACACAGTTATCCAGGTAAGGCTCTGGATCTATGACATTTTGACACTGTCGGAATGGTCCATCCATCACCTTAGATAGAAGGCCACAACTTTGTTCACTTGTGTATGTTTTTGGGGTTTCGAGAGGGCAGGTCTTGCACTCTCCATTACAGTTGTGCCAGCAGAACTGGTCACCATCTTCCACTTTCCAGCTTTTGCCAAACTCAACTAAATCTGGAGCCTGAGTGCCGTCTAGTTTCATCAGGTCATCTGATGGGTTTCCATTGTAGTTTCCACATAGACCACAAACACTGCCAGAGAAGCTACTGGAGATGAATATTTTTAGGATAGAGTTCCAGTCATAGTATACCTTCAAGGAAAAGTCAGTTTCAAAGACAACAAAGCTACCCGATTGATAGAGATGGACCTGTCCATCATTCAGACTGAAGGGGAGACCTTGATGTTGATTATTCACCTAAAATATAATATTAAAACAATGGGAAAGATTTGATGAATTGTTTTGTGTGTAGAATTCCCAATTTGTTTATTGAAACTTTATGTATTTAAGACACATAATCCATTCACATCCACACCCTCACAAGCCATGCAACTTACCCTTACAAAGCCATATTCATATCTCACTATGGATATCTTGTACTCGTACACTTCTAGTGTGATGTAGCTGACATAGGCCACACGGGTATCACCTCGATTTTCATTCTTGGCTTCTATATTGAAAGCTGGAAGGCTACTACTGTTGCTACCACAAGTCTTGGCAATGGTGTAACTGCAGGTGCCTTGGAAGTCATAGTGGTGACCATCAAACGTTCGGTGATGGGTATCACTGACAATATGACAATAAGCCTCAGAGTATGGAACACATACTGGTTTCCCACTGGACATCTTGCATGTCTCTCTAGCGCTGCATTTTATGGTGCTGCAAGATGGATCAGAGTTCTCTGCAAAATGAAGAATAAATATTACTCTAATTTGCTAAATTATCCCTTTTAAAAATTAGAATTCTTGCAAAAAATTATGATTGTCACTGCACTATTTAGGTTTTTGTAATGGATTCAGGGCCCGATTCAGACCTGAGCGCTGCTGTGCGTTTTCGCAGAGCGGGCGATTATCGAACTGCTGAGCATGCGTATGCACCGCAATGCGCAGGCGCGTCGCCAGTCAGCGACAGGATGGTGAGAAAATTTGGATCGCATGGCCGTTTGCCAGATGAGGAAGAGGATGTTTGTGGGTGGAAACTGGCCATTTTCTGGGAGTGTCTGGAAAAACGCAAGCAATACCAAGTGTTTTCAGGGAGTGTGTGTGACATCAGCTCCTGCCCCGATCTGCCTGATTTCATTGCACTGGAGGAGTAAGTATTGAGCTACGCACAGACTGCACACACTGCACAGAATGGGAAAAACGTTTGATGGTGAGTGTGATGCGAAAAAGGTTTTGCAGCTGTCCGCTGACTAAGGGGATTTTTCGCACAGTGTACACATGCAATCGCACACCTGCAGGGTGCGAATTTTCACCAGTGGCAAATGCAGGATTTCTAGAGGGGGGTTTCCAAATGCCAGTCCCACTCTGCGGAATGTTGGAGTAAGTGCGGGAGTCTGGGGGAGCAGTAAGAACCTAGTAACGACCCTGGACATTAATGTAAACATTGGTCTTTTTTTTTACACTGGATACTGTATGGAATACAGTATTAACATTTAACACTATAGATGGTCTATAGCACAGGTTCTCAAACTCGGTCCTCAGGACCCCACACGGTTTATGTTTTACAGGTCACCTGTAGATTTTTAAAATGTGACAGTTGGTGATACACAGTGCAGCTGCTGGGTGACATGGAAAACGTGAACCGTGTGGGGTCCTGAGGACCGAGTTTGAGAACCACTGGTCTATAGTATAGGCTGTATCAAACAAAGTGGTCATTAACAAACATAATAGAATCAGTACTGCACTTTCTAAGCACACATTCTCCCACCTCATGGTAAGGCTCCTGTCTTCTCTTCCTGGTAGCTACTTTCTGGTTCAGTGCACTTGATTGACGACTCAGAACCACACACACAGCAAACTTTGTAGAAGAAGCTGCCACCACTGGGCATGTGCAGCAGCTCTGCTCTGTTCCTTAAACTGCATGATGTGGCGGCAGCTCTAGTAATCATATTATATACCATTGCTATTGTCATAATGTGAGCTAATTGTCAAGAGGAGGGGGGTTTCTGAGCAACTGGAAACCCCCCTGCATTTGTCTATGTTCACTCCCTCTGGGCAGCGACTATCTGATCGCAGGACAGTGTAATTTGCAGCACAGTAATCAGGTCTGAATTAGGTCCTAAGCCTGACCAATTGAAATAGGCTGACAATCTTGATATTAAAATCTTGAAAGTTTTGATCAATCTGTGTATACACACACTTGATTCCTGACATTATATCAGAGCGCTTATTAGACAAGACATCTCACTATATACAACATTATTCTATATTTGTAAAACAAGCAAAAAGGAAAAAAACTTACTGTCAACACACATAGCTGGGGATCCATAGCTGTTTTGACTGATAAACCCATACGACAGCAACATAAAAGGTGAAGACGGATTCTCAACGAAGTTGGAAGTGAAGCCTTTTACCAATCTCTGAGCTCCCCATGAGTAATCGGTTCCATTGATGCTATTCAATGGTAAAACATAAGCAGGGCCTTTGTTGATGAGAACTTTAGAGAAGTCTGTGGTCTTTGCCACTATTGTTCCATAGTTTTCAAAGTCTTGTTGGCCATACATATTGTAGGAAGAGCAATAGCTGCTTATTGGTGGGATAGTCATCAGCAGGGGGTCAAATTGTGTTGAAAGCCTATCTACCCAACCAGTACAGTAGTGCATAACTTGGATTCCAGCACTGGCCGAAAGGTAAATGGATGTTGCCACTGGAATCGTCAGCTGAATTACCTGCCCTGCACTTAAGTCCTGAGTTATTTTATTTGGACCAATTTGATAGCTGATCCTTGTGTTCTCAGCAGCCACCACATATAAAATATCAGGATTTGTCTGTAAGAAGATTGGAGGTATGATGAATGTGGTACCCCAGCTAGAGACTGGCCTGAGTTGCTCGTATACATGATTGCACTTTGAGTTCTTCCATGTACATGTGTGACCACTCAAGACTGCCACAGGTTTCTGAGATACCACTCTGGTCCCAGACAGATCATCGCTACTTAATAGCTGAAGAGCGTTATAAGCTTCTAGAAGGACACTGAGCTTTGATCCAGCTGGGTAGAGTGTATTTTGATACGTAACTGCCCCTGTGAGATATATGTCTACATTGGTAGCTTCTTCATTACTGACTACAGAGAATACCTTAAACTGATTATCAGGGCCACCTAGAGGTGTCACCACATAGTAGTCATTGCCAAGGTCTTCAGCAGGATAAACAATGCTAGTGTCAGCACTTAGTAACTTATAGTTCACAGACAAGACTGAGATCTCTTTATCAGCCTGGATTACTATTACATTACTTGACTTAGTGACACCAGACAACTCTGCATTTTTCTGGATGTGGATAGCCAAAGATTGTTCATTTACACTTAAGACCCGTTTAAAGCCGGATTTGTTCATCGACACGGTTACTGTAGTGGAAGGGTTGTACCCAGTAATAATGAGTTTGAGGGTACCACTGCCGTAAAAGTTCTGCATGAAGACTGTAACAAAATTCTTGCCCAGTGGACCCGCTGAGCAAGTTCCTGAAAAACAAAAATGGAAACATAACATAAAGTACTCAGTATAGATGCTTCTTGAGAAACATTTTTTTTGTAAGAAGAGATTTTCTAAAGTTCCTTTTTTCATATCCATGGATTTGCCTTAGTGTAGCAATGGCTAACTCCATTGATGCTTTTTGGAAGGCTGGTATAGCTTTCAGTGTAACCAAATAGACATACTTTTCTTACTGTTCTCTCATTGGGCAGGATGTATCAATCCTTGGAGATGGATGGAGTGCATAAGTAATCAAAATAATCCAATCAGCTCCTAACTGTCATTACAAAAGCTGTACTAGATAAATGACAGAAGCTGATTGGCTGGTTTGGGCAACTTCTCCACTTTATATCTCTCCAAAGTTTGATACAACTCCCCCATTGAGTGTAGGGACCACTCAGTAGACAATTATTAAACCCCTCAAACATTCTTTGAAAATTGTGCAAGTAAGGCTTGCCATCCACATTTTATGCATATTATTTATTTTTATTGAGTTACCTTTACTCTTCTTATATGTATATATAGTTTATTAATATATAGTTCTTTTGTATTGGTAACATCTTCAAGTTAGTTATTTCTTTCCAGCATACTCAACCCCATGCTCCTGAATGTTGGTGCACACAACACAACAGCCAGCTTCTGGCTGGACAGTGTCAAATTATTAAGGAGCAATGGTCATTGATTGGATGGCTTCAGCAAAGATCTGCTTGGGGTTACTTATAGTAAAGATTGAGAAGATTGAAGTGTACAGAGAGGGAGGCAGGTGTGCTGAGTTGCAGTGTAAGATTAGTCTATTGAAGGGTTATCATCAACATTTTGCTGAAATGGCATGGAAACATTATAGTCCCATCTCACTTGGGACTGTTAACCAGTGGTAGTTCTAGCCGTGGGCAAGCAGGGCTATTGCCCTGGGCACTGCAGACTTTGGGTGCAGCTGCAGTCAACCCACTGGCGCCTGTCTGTTCCTGCCCTCTGCTACTGCCAGGTCCACCATCATGGGGGACAGAGAGGGAGCCTGGGCCAACAGCAGACCATGTTCTGGAAGCAAGTCATGGACAGACAGCACCGGCATTTAAAATTTGGAGCTGGCCGTTAAACAATCACAGCTCGCGGACTGGCAGCCAATCAGGAGCGGCCGTTCTTGATAGGTTGCAGGACAGTGAGCGGCAGGCACTAAATTTGAAAGGATACTGCTCTCTGACCATCAGAGTTAACCAACAGGAGAAGCCAGCCCTCCCCGCCAACTGAACAGGCTGGATTAATAGGTAAGACCGATGCCTGCAACTAATGCCACCTAACACCACCTTCCCCTTAGTCTAGCAGCACTAGCAGTAGTAACAGTGCCGGTAAATATATCGGGCACTTCCAGCAAGAGATGAGGTGTCAGGCTGCTCGATATTTTCCTAGGGAGGCCATCGTGTGCTCGCAATCGATGGTTACAATCGATGGTAAAACCGTGAGTGACCATCGATGGTTACCAACTGTGCTATGGAAGACCTCGATTGTTCACTCATTGATTGTCATCCATGGCAAAAGCATTTGACATCGGCCATAAACCATCGATGATTAGGGATCCTCTGTGGTCGATGGTCATCCCTATATTCTCCACAATCTATTAATACTCCTGGCGATGCCAGGGACCCTGGACTTGGAAAGAGTGTCACAAGTGGGCTGTGAGCGGCTGTGAGGCCTGACTGAGCTAGGAGGAGAGTAAGTTCATCTGTTCATGGCTACGCAGAAGAGTCTATGACTGCTACCCAAGGGCAGCAGATCATCAGCAAGGATGGCTGCTTGGTGCTGAATCAGGAGGAGGTGTCCAGGTGCAAAAGAGGAAATGAGTGACTGCTGTCTACTAAGTTCCTATCCCTGTCCCCAGCTGTGTACCCCCCTCCTTGTCCCTAGCTGTCCGCTGCTGTGTACCACCTCCCTGTCACTTGCTGTGTACCCCTCCCTGTCTCTAACTGTGTACCCACTATATGTGTACCCCTACTTGTCCCTTTCACTTGCTGTGTACCCCCTCCTTGTCCCTAGCTGTGTACCCCTTCACTGTTCCTAGCTGTGTACCCCCTCCCTGTCCCGAGCTGTGTATCCCCTCCCTGTCCCTATATCTGTACCCCTTCCTTGTCCCTAGATGTGTACCCCTCCCTGTCCCTAGCTGTATACCCCTCCCTATCTCTAGCTGTATACCCCCTCCCTGTCCCTAGATGTGTAGACCCTCCCTGTCTCTAGCTGTGTACCCCCTCCCTGTCCCGAGCTGTGTATCCCCTTCCTGTCCCTATATCTGTACCCCTTCCTTGTCCCTAGATGTGTAACCTTCCCTGTCCCTAGCTGTATACCCCTCCCTATCTCTAGCTGTATACCCCCTCCCTGTCCCTAGATGTGTACCCCTCCCTGTCTCTAGCTGTGTACCCCCTCCCTGTCCTTAGCTGTGTACACCCTCCCTGTCCCTAGCTGTATACCCCTCCCTATCTCTAGCTGTATACCCCCTCCCTGTCCCTAGATGTGTGCCCCCTCCCTGTCCCTATCTGTGTACCCCTTCCTGCCCCCAGCTGTGTTAGGGACATAAGGTGACCCTGGGCACTAGGCCCAGGTCACCCAATGGGCGACAAGTTAGGCAGGCGCTAGGCCCTTGGGTGATGTCAGGCCTCCGGCCTGTGTGCAGTTAGGGGCGCTAGGCCAGTGACTAAGTGTCCCCCCAAGGGTAATACAGGTGGCAATAGACACTAGGTCCAGGCCACCCCGAGGTGGATAAGAAGGCAGGCCCGCTAAGGAAGTGTGCAGGAGGTGGGTAGGCTGTACGGCGCCCACCCCCCTAGTGGCAGGTAGGGATTTAAAGGAACGGCACAGTTGAATCTTGCACTGTGTATTGTGATGTATGTTGTTACCGTGCAGGGCAAAGTGTTAGTTTGTAAAGTTTGTGTCTAGTTCTGTTGCACCACACCCACAGTTAGTTTGAGTGCTCTGTTGTTATAGTTGGTATAGGGTAGTGATGAGCGGGTTCGGTTCCTCGGAATCAGAACCCCCCTGAACTTCACCCATTTTACACGGTTCCTAGGCAGATTCTAATCTTCCTGCCTTCCCGCCGACATCATCCCGCGGTCGGATTCTCGCTGTCCCTATATGTGTACCCTTCCCTGTCTTTAGCTTTGTAACCCCCCCTGTCCCTAGATGTGTGCCCCTCCTGTCTCTTGCTGTGTACCCCCTCCCTGTCCCTAGCTGTGTACCCCCTCCCTGTCCCTAGCTGTGTACACCCTCCCTTTCCCTAGCTGTGTACCCTCTCCCTGTCCTTAGCTGTGTACCCCCTCCCTGTCCCTAGCTGTGTACACCCTCCCTTTCCCTAGCTGTGTAACCCTTCCCTGTCCTTAGCTGTGTACCCCTCCCTTTCCCTAGCTGTGTACCCCCTCCCTGTCCCTAGCTGTGTACCCCCTCCCTGTCCCTAGCTGTGTACACCCTCCCTTTCCCTAGCTGTGTACCCCCTCCCTTTCCCTAGCTGTGTACCCCCTCCCTGTCCTTAGCGGTGTACCCCCTCCCTGTCCCTAGCTGTGTACACCCTCCCTTTCCCTAGCGATGTACCCCCTCCCTGTCCTTAGCTGTGTACAACCTCCCTGTCCCTAGCTGTATACCCCTCCCTATCTCTAGCTGTATACCCCCTCCCTGTCCCTAGATGTGTACCCCCTCCCTGTCTCTAGCTGTGTACCCCCTCCCTGTCCCTAGCTGTGTACCCCTCCCTGTCCCTAGATGTGTACCCCTCCCTGTCCCTAGCTGTGTACCCTTCCCTGTTCCTAGCTGTATACCCCCTCCCTGTCCCTAGATGTGTACCCCCTCCCTGTCTCTAGCTGTGTACCCCCTCCCTGTCCCTAGCTGTGTACCCCTCCCTGTCCCTAGATGTGTACCCCTCCCTGTCCCTAGCTGTGTACCCTTCCCTGTTCCTAGCTGTATACCCCCTCCCTGTCCCTAGATGTGTACCCCCTCCCTGTCTCTAGCTGTGTACCCCCTCCCTGTCCCTAGCTGTGTACCCCTCCCAGTCCCTAGATGTGTACCCCTCCCTGTCCCTAGCTGTGTACCCTTCCCTGTTCCTAGCTGTGTACCCACTCCCTGTCCCTATATGTGTACCCCCTCCTTGTCCCTAGATGTGTACCCCTCCCTGTCCCTAGCTGTATACCTCTCCCTATATCTAGCTGTATACCCCCTCCCTGTCCTTATCTGTCTACCCCCTCCCTGTCCCTAGCTGTGTACCCACTCCTAGTCCATAGCTTTGTACATCCTCCCTGTCCCTAGCTGTGTACCCCCTCCCTATCCCCAGCTGTGTACCCCTCCCTGTCCCTAGATGTGTACCCCTCCCTGTCCCTAGCTGTGTACCCTTCCCTGTTCCTAGCTGTATACCCCCTCCCTGTCCCTAGATGTGTACCCCCTCCCTGTCTCTAGCTGTGTACCCCCTCCCTGTCCCTAGCTGTGTACCCCTCCCTGTCCCTAGATGTGTACCCCTCCCTGTCCCTAGCTGTGTACCCTTCCCTGTTCCTAGCTGTATACCCCCTCCCTGTCCCTAGATGTGTACCCCCTCCCTGTCTCTAGCTGTGTACCCCCTCCCTGTCCCTAGCTGTGTACCCCTCCCAGTCCCTAGATGTGTACCCCTCCCTGTCCCTAGCTGTGTACCCTTCCCTGTTCCTAGCTGTGTACCCACTCCCTGTCCCTATATGTGTACCCCCTCCTTGTCCCTAGATGTGTATCCCTCCCTGTCCCTAGCTGTATACCTCTCCCTATATCTAGCTGTATACCCCCTCCCTGTCCTTATCTGTCTACCCCCTCCCTGTCCCTAGCTGTGTACCCACTCCTAGTCCATAGCTTTGTACATCCTCCCTGTCCCTAGCTGTGTACCCCCTCCCTGTCCCTAGCTGTGTACCCCTCCCAGTCCCTAGATGTGTACCCCTCCCTGTCCCTAGCTGTGTACCCTTCCCTGTTCCTAGCTGTGTACCCACTCCCTGTCCCTATATGTGTACCCCCTCCTTGTCCCTAGATGTGTACCCCTCCCTGTCCCTAGCTGTATACCTCTCCCTATATCTAGCTGTATACCCCCTCCCTGTCCTTATCTGTCTACCCCCTCCCTGTCCCTAGCTGTGTACCCACTCCTAGTCCATAGCTTTGTACATCCTCCCTGTCCCTAGCTGTGTACCCCCTCCCTATCCCCAGCTGTGTACCCCTCCCTGTCCCTAGCTGTGTACCCCTCCCTATCCCTAACTGTGTACCCCCTATATGTGTACCACCTCTTGTGCCTGTCACTTGCTGTGTATACCATCCCTGTTCCAAACTGTGTACCCCTCCTTGTCCCTAACTGTGTACCCCCAATCTGGTTCAATACAGGTTGGGGGTTCAATACAGACAATACAGGCAAATGCAAGGTTATGCATTTTGGGACTAAAAACAAACTTGCGTCCTACATATTAAATGGGGAACGGCTAGGGGAAACAGAGTTGGAAAAATATTTGGGGGTATTCATTGATAATAGGCTTAATAACCACAATGTCAAAATGCAGTAAAGAAGGCAAGTAAGGTGCTAGCGTGCATAAAAAGGGGAATTGAGACAAGGGACTCGGATGTAATCATGCCGCTGTATAAGGCATTGGTACGTCCGCACCTGGAATATTGTGTTCAGTTTTGGGCACCATTGTATAAAAAAGACATCAGTGAACTCGAAAGTGTTCAAAGGCGAGCTACTAAATTGATTAAAGGCCTAGAAGGACTGGACTATAAGGAAAGACTTACTAGGCTGAATATCTATATACTAGAAAAGAGGCGCCTAAGAGGAGATATTATTAATATCTTCAAATATGTAAAGGGACATCACAAAGAGTTATCAGAGGAATTATTTATTAAAAGAACACAGTTTAGGACACGTGGGCACTCGCTGCGACTGGAGGAGAGAATGTTCCAAACGCAACGGAGGAAAGGGTTCTTCACTGTTAGGGCAATCTGGACGTGGAATTCCCTGCCAGGGAAGGTGGTAATGGCGGACTCTGTAATTGGATTTACAAAAGGAATGGATACATTTCTGAATGAAAAAGCTATCCAAGGTTATAATACTTAAAATATCAATGTGGTTAATCCGGGGGTAACATGAATTATAGTAGCTAACTAGTCATAAAATTCAGCAAGTATGTAGAATCATCACAACTTAGTTAAAACAGGTTGAACACGATGGGCAATTTACCTCAATTCAACCTCAAATACTATGTTACTATGTATGTATGTTACCCTCTCACTTGCTGTGTACCCCCTCCCTGTTCCTAGCTGTATACCCCCTCCCTGTCCCTAACTGTGTACTCCCTCCCTGTCCCAAGCTGTATACCCCCTCCCTGTCCCTATATGTGTACCCCCCCTGTCCCTGGCTGTATACCCCTCCCTGTCTCTAGCTGTATACCCCCTCCCTGTCCCTATATGTATACCCCCCTGTCCCTGGCTGTATACCCCTCCCTGTCTCTAGCTGTATACCCCCTCCCTGTCCCTATATGTGTACCCCCCCTGTCCCTGGCTGTATAACCCCTCCCTGTCCCTAGCTGTGTACCCCCTCCCTGTCCCTAGCTGTGTACCCCCTCCCTGTCCCTAGATGTGTACCCCCTTCTTGTCATAAGATGTGTACCCCCTTCCTGTCCTTAGCTGTGTACATCTTCCACCCTAGCTGTGAACCCCTTCCCTGTCCCTAGCTGTGTACCCCCACCCTGTTCATAGAAGTGTACCCCCTCCCTATCCCTGGCTGTGTACCTCTCCCTGTCCCTATATGTGTACCCCCTCCTTGTCCCTAGATGTTTACCCCCTCCCTGTCAATTGCTGTGTGCCCCCTCCCTGTCCCTATCTGTGTACCCCTTCCTGCCCCCAGCTGTGTTACGGACATAAGGTGACCCTGGGCACTAGGCCCAGGTCACCCAATGGGCGACAAGTTAGGCAGGCGCTAGGCCCGTGGGTGATGTCAGGCCTCCGGCCTGTGTGCAGTTAGGGGCGCTAGGCCAGTGACTAAGTGTCCCCCCAAGGGTAATACAGGTGGCAATAGACACTAGGTCCAGGCCACCCCGAGGTGGATAAGAAGGCAGGCCCGCTAAGGAAGTGTGCAGGAGGTGGGTAGGCTGTACGGCGACCACCCCCCTAGTGGCAGGTGGGGATTTAAAGGAATGGCACCGTTGAATCTTGCACTGTGTATTGTGATGTATGTTGTTACCGTGCAGGGCAAAGTGTTAGTTTGTAAAGTTTGTGTCTAGTTCTGTTGCACCACACCCACAGTTAGTTTGAGTGCTCTGTTGTTATAGTTGGTATAGGGTAGTGATGAGCGGGTTCGGTTCCTCGGAATCAGAACCCCCCCGAACTTCACCCATTTTACACGGTTCCTAGCCAGATTCGAATCTTCCCGCCTTCCCGCCGTCATCATCCCGCGGTCGGATTCTCGCTGTCCCTATATGTGTACCCTTCCCTGTCTTTAGCTTTTTAACCCCCCCTGTCCCTAGATGTGTGCCCCTTCTGTCTCTTGCTGTGTACCCCCTCCCTGTCCCTAGCTGTGTACGCCCTCCCTGTCCCTAGCTGTGTACACCCTCCCTTTCCCTAGCTGTGCACCCCCTCCCTGTCCTTAGCTGTGTACCCCCTCCCTGTCCCTAGCTGTGTACACCCTCCCTTTCCCTAGCTGTGTAACCCCTCCCTGTCCTTAGCTGTGTACCCCTCCCTTTCCCTAGCTGTGTACCCCCTCCCTGTCCCTAGCTGTGTACCCCCTCCCTGTCCCTAGCTGTGTACACCCTCCCTTTCCCTATCTGTGTACCCCCTCCCTGTCCTTAGCTGTGTACCCCCTCCCTGTCCCTAGCTGTGTACACCCTCCCTTTCCCTAGCTGTGTACCCCCTCCCTGTCCTTAGCTGTGTACCCCCTCCCTGTCCCTAGCTGTGTACACCCTCCCTTTCCCTAGCGGTGTACCCTCTCCCTGTCCTTAGCTGTGTACAACCTCCCTGTCCCTAGCTGTATACCCCTCCCTATCTCTAGCTGTATACCCCCTCCCTGTCCCTAGATGTGTACCCCCTCCCTGTCTCTAGCTGTGTACCCCCTCCCTGTCCCTAGCTGTGTACCCCTCCCTGTCCCTAGATGTGTACCCCTCCCTGTCCCTAGCTGTGTACCCTTCCCTGTTCCTAGCTGTATACCCCCTCCCTGTCCCTAGATGTGTACCCCCTCCCTGTCTCTAGCTGTGTACCCCCTCCCTGTCCCTAGCTGTGTACCCTTCCCTGTTCCTAGCTGTGTACCCACTCCCTGTCCCTATATGTGTACCCCCTCCTTGTCCCTAGATGTGTACCCCTCCCTGTCCCTAGCTGTATACCTCTCCCTATATCTAGCTGTATACCCCCTCCCTGTCCTTATCTGTCTACCCCCTCCCTGTCCCTAGCTGTGTACCCACTCCCTGTCCATAGCTTTGTACATCCTCCCTGTCCCTAGCTGTGTACCCCTTCCCTATCCCCAGCTGTGTACACCTCCCTGTCCCTAGCTGTGTACCCCTCCCTATCCCTAACTGTGTACCCCCTATATGTGTACCACCTTCTTGTGCCTGTCACTTGCTGTGTATCCCATCCCTGTTCCAAACTGTGTACCCCTCCTTGTCCCTAACTGTGTACCCCCAATCTGGTTCAATACAGGTTGGGGGTTCAATACAGACAATACAGGCAAATGCAAGGTTATGCATTTTGGGACTAAAAACAAACTTGCATCCTACATATTAAATGGGGAACACCTAGGGGAAACAGAGTTGGAAAAATATTTGGGGGTATTCATTGATAATAGGCTTAATAACCACAATGTCAAAATGCAGTAAAGAAGGCAAGTAAGGTGCTAGCGTGCATAAAAAGGGGAATTGAGACAAGGGACTCGGATGTAATCATGCCGCTGTATAAGGCATTGGTACGTCCGCACCTGGAATATTGTGTTCAGTTTTGGGCACCATTGTATAAAAAAGACATCAGTGAACTCTAAAGTGTTCAAAGGCGAGCTACTAAATTGATTAAAGGCCTAGAAGGACTGGACTATAAGGAAAGACTTACTAGGCTGAATATCTATATACTAGAAAAGAGGCGCCTAAGAGGAGATATTATTAATATCTTCAAATATGTAAAGGGACATCACAAAGAGTTATCAGAGGAATTATTTATTAAAAGAACACAGTTTAGGACACGTGGGCACTCGCTGCGACTGGAGGAGAGAATGTTCCAAACGCAACGGAGGAAAGGGTTCTTCACTGTTAGGGCAATCTGGACGTGGAATTCCCTGCCAGGGAAGGTGGTAATGGCGGACTCTGTAATTGGATTTACAAAAGGAATGGATACATTTCTGAATGAAAAAGCTATCCAAGGTTATAATACTTAAAATATCAATGTGGTTAATCCGGGGGTAACATGAATTATAGTAGCTAACTAGTCATAAAATTCAGCAAGTATGTAGAATCATCACAACTTAGTTAAAACAGGTTGAACACGATGGGCAATTTACCTCTATTCAACCTCAAATACTATGTTACTATATTACTATTTATGTATGTTACCCTCTCACTTGCTGTGTACCCCCTCCCTGTTCCTAGCTGTATACCCCCTCCCTGTCCCTAACTGTGTACTCCCTCCCTGTCCCAAGCTGTATACCCCCTCCCTGTCCCTATATGTGTACCCCCCCTGTCCCTGGCTGTATACCCCTCCCTGTCTCTAGCTGTATACCCCCTCCCTGTCCCTATATGTATACCCCCCCTGTCCCTGGCTGTATACCCCTCCCTGTCTCTAGCTGTATACCCCCTCCCTGTCCCTATATGTGTACCCCCCCTGTCCCTGGCTGTATAACCCCTCCCTGTCCCTAGCTGTGTACCCCCTCCCTGTCCCTAGCTGTGTACCCCCTCCCTGTCCCTAGATGTGTACCCCCTTCTTGTCATAAGATGTGTACCCCCTCCCTGTCCTTAGCTGTGTACATCCTCCACCCTAGCTGTGAACCCCTTCCCTGTCCCTAGCTGTGTACCCCCACCCTGTTCATAGAAGTGTACCCCCTCCCTATCCCTGGCTGTGTACCCCTCCCTGTCCCTATATGTGTACCCCCTCCTTGTCCCTAGATGTTTACCCCCTCCCTGTCAATTGCTGTGTGCCCCCTCCCTGTCCCTATCTGTGTACCCCTTCCTGCCCCCAGCTGTGTTAGGGACATAAGGTGACCCTGGGCACTAGGCCCAGGTCACCCAATGGGCGACAAGTTAGGCAGGCGCTAGGCCCGTGGGTGATGTCAGGCCTCCGGCCTGTGTGCAGTTAGGGGCGCTAGGCCAGTGACTAAGTGTCCCCCCAAGGGTAATACAGGTGGCAATAGACACTAGGTCCAGGCCACCCCGAGGTGGATAAGAAGGCAGGCCCGCTAAGGAAGTGTGCAGGAGGTGGGTAGGCTGTACGGCGCCCACCCCCCTAGTGGCAGGTGGGGATTTAAAGGAACGGCACCGTTGAATCTTGCACTGTGTATTGTGATGTATGTTGTTACCGTGCAGGGCAAAGTGTTAGTTTGTAAAGTTTGTGTCTAGTTCTGTTGCACCACACCCACAGTTAGTTTGAGTGCTCTGTTGTTATAGTTGGTAGGTATAGGGTAGTGATGAGCGGGTTCGGTTCCTCGGAATCAGAACCCCCCCGAACTTCACCCATTTTACACGGTTCCTAGGCAGATTCGAATCTTCCCGCCTTCCCGCCGTCATCATCCCGCGGTCGGATTCTCGCTGTCCCTATATGTGTACCCTTCCCTGTCTTTAGCTTTTTAACCCCCCCTGTCCCTAGATGTGTGCCCCTCCTGTCTCTTGCTGTGTACCCCCTCCCTGTCCCTAGCTGTGTACGCCCTCCCTGTCCCTAGCTGTGTACACCCTCCCTTTCCCTAGCTGTGTACCCCCTCCCTGTCCTTAGCTGTGTACCCCCTCCCTGTCCCTAGCTGTGTACACCCTCCCTTTCCCTAGCTGTGTAACCCCTCCCTGTCCTTAGCTGTGTACCCCTCCCTTTCCCTAGCTGTGTACCCCCTCCCTGTCCCTAGCTGTGTACCCCCTCCCTGTCCCTAGCTGTGTACACCCTCCCTTTCCCTATCTCTGTACCCCCTCCCTGTCCTTAGCTGTGTACCCCCTCCCTGTCCCTAGCTGTGTACACCCTCCCTTTCCCTAGCTGTGTACCCCCTCCCTGTCCTTAGCTGTGTACCCCCTCCCTGTCCCTAGCTGTGTACACCCTCCCTTTCCCTAGCGGTGTACCCCCTCCCTGTCCTTAGCTGTGTACAACCTCCCTGTCCCTAGCTGTATACCCCTCCCTATCTCTAGCTGTATACCCCCTCCCTGTCCCTAGATGTGTACCCCCTCCCTGTCTCTAGCTGTGTACCCCCTCCCTGTCCCTAGCTGTGTACCCCTCCCTGTACCTAGATGTGTACCCCTCCCTGTCCCTAGCTGTGTACCCTTCCCTGTTCCTAGCTGTATACCGTCTCCCTGTCCCTAGATGTGTACCCCCTCCCTGTCTCTAGCTGTGTACCCCCTCCCTGTCCCTAGCTGTGTACCCCTCCCTGTCCCTAGATGTGTACCCCTCCCTGTCCCTAGCTGTGTACCCTTCCCTGTTCCTAGCTGTATACCCCCTCCCTGTCCCTAGATGTGTACCCCCTCCCTGTCTCTAGCTGTGTACCCCCTCCCTGTCCCTAGCTGTGTACCCCTCCCTGTCCCTAGATGTGTACCCCTCCCTGTCCCTAGCTGTGTACCCTTCCCTGTTCCTAGCTGTGTACCCACTCCCTGTCCCTATATGTGTACCCCCTCCTTGTCCCTAGATGTGTACCCCTCCCTGTCCCTAGCTGTATACCTCTCCCTATATCTAGCTGTATACCCCCTCCGTGTCCTTATCTGTCTACCCCCTCCCTGTCCCTAGCTGTGTACCCACTCCCTGTCCATAGCTTTGTACATCCTCCCTGTCCCTAGCTGTGTACCCCCTCCCTATTCCCAGCTGTGTACCCCTCCCTGTCCCTAGCTGTGTACCCCTCCCTATCCCTAGCTGTGTACCCCCTCCCTATCCCCAGCTGTGTACCCCTCCCTATCCCTAACTTTGTACCCCCTATATGTGTACCACCTTCTTGTGCCTGTCACTTGCTGTGTATCCCATCCGTGTTCCAAACTGTGTACCCCTCCTTGTCCCTAACTGTGTACCCCCAATCTGGTTCAATACAGGTTGGGGGTTCAATACAGACAATACAGGCAAATGCAAGGTTATGCATTTTGGGACTAAAAACAAACTTGCATCCTACATATTAAATGGGGAACACCTAGGGGAAACAGAGTTGGAAAAATATTTGGGGGTATTCATTGATAATAGGCTTAATAACCACAATGTCAAAATGCAGTAAAGAAGGCAAGTAAGGTGCTAGCGTGCATAAAAAGGGGAATTGAGACAAGGGACTCGGATGTAATCATGCCGCTGTATAAGGCATTGGTACGTCCGCACCTGGAATATTGTGTTCAGTTTTGGGCACCATTGTATAAAAAAGACATCAGTGAACTCGAAAGTGTTCAAAGGCGAGCTACTAAATTGATTAAAGGCCTAGAAGGACTGGACTATAAGGAAAGACTTACTAGGCTGAATATCTATACTAGAAAAGAGGCGCCTAAGAGGAGATATTATTAATATCTTCAAATATGTAAAGGGACATCACAAAGAGTTATCAGAGGAATTATTTATTAAAAGAACACAGTTTAGGACACGTGGGCACTCGCTGCGACTGGAGGAGAGAAAGTTCCAAACGCAACGGAGGAAAGGGTTCTTCACTGTTAGGGCAATCTGGACGTGGAATTCCCTGCCAGGGAAGGTGGTAATGGCGGACTCTGTAATTGGATTTACAAAAGGAATGGATACATTCCTGAATGAAAAAGCTATCCAAGGTTATAATACTTAAAATATCAATGTGGTTAATCCGGGGGTAACATGAATTATAGTAGCTAACTAGTCATAAAATTCAGCAAGTATGTAGAATCATCACAACTTAGTTAAAACAGGTTGAACACGATGGGCAATTTACCTCTATTCAAACTCAAATACTATGTTACTATGTTACTATGTATGTATGTTACCCTCTCACTTGCTGTGTACCCCCTCCCTGTTCCTAGCTGTATACCCCCTCCCTGTCCCTAACTGTGTACTCCCTCCCTGTCCCAAGCTGTATACCCCCTCCCTGTCCCTATATGTGTACCCCCCCTGTCCCTGGCTGTATACCCCTCCCTGTCTCTAGCTGTATACCCCCTCCCTGTCCCTATATGTATACCCCCCCTGTCCCTGGCTGTATACCCCTCCCTGTCTCTAGCTGTATACCCCCTCCCTGTCCCTATATGTGTACCCCCCCTGTCCCTGGCTGTATAACCCCTCCCTGTCCCTAGCTGTGTACCCCCTCCCTGTCCCTAGCTGTGTACCCCCTCCCTGTCCCTAGATGTGTACCCCCTTCTTGTCATAAGATGTGTACCCCCTCCCTGTCCTTATCTGTGTACATCCTCCACCCTAGCTGTGAACCCCTTCCCTGTCCCTAGCTGTGTA
Source organism: Pseudophryne corroboree (assembly GCF_028390025.1). NCBI lineage: Eukaryota > Metazoa > Chordata > Amphibia > Anura > Myobatrachidae > Pseudophryne > Pseudophryne corroboree. Next base: position 22,007,298 of record NC_086453.1, on the reverse strand, counting down.
CTTCCACCCTTTTCATAGATGTGTACCCCCTCCCTATCCCTGGCTGTGTACCCCTCCCTGTCCCTATATGTGTACCCCCTCCTTGTCCCTAGATGTTTACCCCCTCCCTGTCAATTGCTGTGTGCCCCCTCCCTGTCCCTATCTGTATACCCCTTCCTGCCCCCAGCTGTGTTAGGGACATAAGGTGACCCTGGGCACTAGGCCCAGGTCACCCAATGGGCGACAAGTTAGGCAGGCGCTAGGCCCGTGGGTGATGTCAGGCCTCCGGCCTGTGTGCAGTTAGGGGCGCTAGGCCAGTGACTAAGTGTCCCCCCAAGGGTAATACAGGTGGCAATAGACACTAGGTCCAGGCCACCCCGAGGTGGATAAGAAGGCAGGCCCGCTAAGGAAGTGTGCAGGAGGTGGGTAGGCTGTACGGCGCCCACCCCCCTAGTGGCAGGTGGGGATTTAAAGGAACGGCACCGTTGAATCTTGCACTGTGTATTGTGATGTATGTTGTTACCGTGCAGGGCAAAGTGTTAGTTTGTACAGTTTGTGTCTAGTTCTGTTGCACCACACCCACAGTTAGTTTGAGTGCTCTGTTGTTATAGTTGGTATAGGGTAGTGATGAGCGGGTTCGGTTCCTCGGAATCAGAACCCCCCCGAACTTCACCCATTTTACACGGTTCCTAGGCAGATTCGAATCTTCCCGCCTTCCCGCCGTCATCATCCCGCGGTCGGATTCTCGCTGTCCCTATATGTGTACCCTTCCCTGTCTTTAGCTTTTTAACCCCCCCTGTCCCTAGATGTGTGCCCCTCCTGTCTCTTGCTGTGTACCCCCTCCCTGTCCCTAGCTGTGTACCCCCTCCCTGTCCCTAGCTGTGTACACCCTCCCTTTCCCTAGCTGTGTACCCCTCCCTGTCCTTAGCTGTGTACCCCCTCCCTGTCCCTAGCTGTGTACACCCTCCCTTTCCCTAGCTGTGTAACCCCTCCCGGTCCTTAGCTGTGTACCCCTCCCTTTCCCTAGCTGTGTACCCCCTCCCTGTCCCTAGCTGTGTACCCCCTCCCTGTCCCTAGCTGTGTACACCCTCCCTTTCCCTAGCTGTGTACCCCCTCCCTGTCCTTAGCTGTGTACCCCCTCCCTGTCCCTAGCTGTGTACACCCTCCCTTTCCCTAGCTGTGTACTCCCTCCCTGTCCTTAGCTGTGTACCCCCTCCCTGTCCCTAGCTGTGTACACCCTCCCTTTCCCTAGCAGTGTACCCCCTCCCTGTCCTTAGCTGTGTACAACCTCCCTGTCCCTAGCTGTATACCCCTCCCTATCTCTAGCTGTATACCCCCTCCCTGTCCCTAGATGTGTACCCCCTCCCTGTCTCTAGCTGTGTACCCCCTCCCTGTCCCTAGCTGTGTACCCCTCCCTGTCCCTAGATGTGTACCCCTCCCTGTCCCTAGCTGTGTACCCTTCCCTGTTCCTAGCTGTATACCCCCTCCCTGTCCCTAGATGTGTACCCCCTCCCTGTCTCTAGCTGTGTACCCCCTCCCTGTCCCTAGCTGTGTACCCCTCCCTGTCCCTAGATGTGTACCCCTCCCTGTCCCTAGCTGTGTACCCTTCCCTGTTCCTAGCTGTATACCCCCTCCCTGTCCCTAGATGTGTACCCCCTCCCTGTCTCTAGCTGTGTACCCCCTCCCTGTCCCTAGCTGTGTACCCCTCCCTGTCCCTAGATGTGTACCCCTCCCTGTCCCTAGCTGTGTACCCTTCCCTGTTCCTAGCTGTGTACCCACTCCCTGTCCCTTTATGTGTACCCCCTCCTTGTCCCTAGATGTGTACCCCTCCCTGTCCCTAGCTGTATACCTCTCCCTATATCTAGCTGTATACCCCCTCCCTGTCCTTATCTGTCTACCCCCTCCCTGTCCCTAGCTGTGTACCCACTCCCTGTCCATAGCTTTGTACATCCTCCCTGTCCCTAGCTGTGTACCCCCTCCCTATCCGCAGCTGTGTACCCCTCCCTGTCCCTAGCTGTGTACCCCTCCCTATCCCTAACTGTGTACCCCCTATATGTGTACCACCTTCTTGTGCCTGTCACTTGCTGTGTATCCCATCCCTGTTCCAAACTGTGTACCCCTCCTTGTCCCTAACTGTGTACCCCCAATCTGGGTCAATACAGGTTGGGGGTTCAATACAGACAATACAGGCAAATGCAAGGTTATGCATTTTGGGACTAAAAACAAACTTGCATCCTACATATTAAATGGGGAACACCTAGGGGAAACAGAGTTGGAAAAATATTTGGGGGTATTCATTGATAATAGGCTTAATAACCACAATGTCAAAATGCAGTAAAGAAGGCAAGTAAGGTGCTAGCGTGCATAAAAAGGGGAATTGAGACAAGGGACTCGGATGTAATCATGCCGCTGTATAAGGCATTGGTACGTCCGCACCTGGAATATTGTGTTCAGTTTTGGGCACCATTGTATAAAAAAGACATCAGTGAACTCGAAAGTGTTCAAAGGCGAGCTACTAAATTGATTAAAGGCCTAGAAGGACTGGACTATAAGGAAAGACTTACTAGGCTGAATATCTATATACTAGAAAAGAGGCGCCTAAGAGGAGATATTATTAATATCTTCAAATATGTAAAGGGACATCACAAAGAGTTATCAGAGGAATTATTTATTAAAAGAACACAGTTTAGGACACGTGGGCACTCGCTGCGACTGGAGGAGAGAAAGTTCCAAACGCAACGGAGGAAAGGGTTCTTCACTGTTAGGGCAATCTGGACGTGGAATTCCCTGCCAGGGAAGGTGGTAATGGCGGACTCTGTAATTGGATTTACAAAAGGAATGGATACATTTCTGAATGAAAAAGCTATCCAAGGTTATAATACTTAAAATATCAATGTGGTTAATCCGGGGGTAACATGAATTATAGTAGCTAACTAGTCATAAAATTCAGCAAGTATGTAGAAACATCACAACTTAGTTAAAACAGGTTGAACACGATGGGCAATTTACCTCTATTCAACCTCAAATACTATGTTACTATGTTACTATGTATGTATGTTACCCTCTCACTTGCTGTGTACCCCCTCCCTGTTCCTAGCTGTATACCCCCTCCCTGTCCCTAACTGTGTACTCCCTCCCTGTCCCAAGCTGTATACCCCCTCCCTGTCCCTATATGTGTACCCCCCCTGTCCCTGGCTGTATACCCCTCCCTGTCTCTAGCTGTATACCCCCTCCCTGTCCCTATATGTATACCCTCCCTGTCCCTGGCTGTATACCCCTCCCTGTCTCTAGCTGTATACCCCCTCCCTGTCCCTATATGTGTACCCCCCCTGTCCCTGGCTGTATAACCCCTCCCTGTCCCTAGCTGTGTACCCCCTCCCTGTCCCTAGCTGTGTACCCCCTCCCTGTCCCTAGATGTGTACCCCCTTCTTGTCATAAGATGTGTACCCCCTCCCTGTCCTTAGCTGTGTACATCCTCCACCCTAGCTGTGAACCCCTTCCCTGTCCCTAGCTGTGTACCCCCACCCTGTTCATAGATGTGTACCCCCTCCCTATCCCTGGCTGTGTACCCCTCCCTGTCCCTATATGTGTACCCCCTCCTTGTCCCTAGATGTTTACCCCCTCCCTGTCAATTGCTGTGTGCCCCCTCCCTGTCCCTATCTGTGTACCCCTTCCTGCCCCCAGCTGTGTTAGGGACATAAGGTGACCCTGGGCACTAGGCCCAGGTCACCCAATGGGCGACAAGTTAGGCAGGCGCTAGGCCCGTGGGTGATGTCAGGCCTCCGGCCTGTGTGCAGTTAGGGGCGCTAGGCCAGTGACTAAGTGTCCCCCCAAGGGTAATACAGGTGGCAATAGACACTAGGTCCAGGCCACCCCGAGGTGGATAAGAAGGCAGGCCCGCTAAGGAAGTGTGCAGGAGGTGGGTAGGCTGTACGGCGCCCATCCCCCTAGTGGCAGGTGGGGATTTAAAGGAACGGCACCGTTGAATCTTGCACTGTGTATTGTGATGTATGTTGTTACCGTGCAGGGCAAAGTGTTGGTTTGTAAAGTTTGTGTCTAGTTCTGTTGCACCACACCCACAGTTAGTTTGAGTGCTCTGTTGTTATAGTTGGTATAGGGTAGTGATGAGCGGGTTCGGTTCCTCGGAATCAGAACCCCCCCGAACTTCACCCATTTTACACGGTTTCTAGGCAGATTCGAATCTTCCCGCCTTCCCGCCGTCATCATCCCGCGGTCGGATTCTCGCTGTCCCTATATGTGTACCCTTCCCTGTCTTTAGCTTTTTAACCCCCCCTGTCCCTAGATGTGTGCCCCTCCTGTCTCTTGCTGTGTACCCGCTCCCTGTCCCTAGCTGTGTACCCCCTCCCTGTCCCTAGCTGTGTACACCCTCCCTTTCCCTAGCTGTGTACCCCCTCCCTGTCCTTAGCTGTGTACCCCCTCCCTGTCCCTAGCTGTGTACACCCTCCCTTTCCCTAGCTGTGTAACCCCTCCCTGTCCTTAGCTGTGTACCCCTCCCTTTCCCTAGCTGTGTACCCCCTCCCTGTCCCTAGCTGTATACCCCCTCCTTGTCCCTAGCTGTGTACACCCTCCCTGTCCTTAGCTGTGTACCCCCTCCCTGTCCCTAGCTGTGTACACCCTCCCTTTCCCTAGCTGTGTACCCCCTCACTGTCCTTAGCTGTGTACCCCCTCCCTGTCCCTAGCTGTGTACACCCTCCCTTTCCCTAGCTGTGTAACCCCTCCCTGTCCTTAGTTGTGTACCCCTCCCTTTCCCTAGCTGTGTACCCCCTCCCTGTCCCTAGCTGTGTACCCCCTCCCTGTCCCTAGCTGTGTACACCCTCCCTTTCCCTAGCTGTGTACCCCCTCCCTGTCCTTAGCTGTGTACCCCTCCCTGTCCCTAGCTGTGTACACCCTCCCTTTCCCTAGCGGTGTACCCCCTCCCTGTCCTTAGCTGTGTACAACCTCCCTGTCCCTAGCTGTATACCCCTCCCTATCTCTAGCTGTATACCCCCTCCCTGTCCCTAGATGTGTACCCCCTCCCTGTCTCTAGCTGTGTACCCCCTCCCTGTCCTTAGCTGTGTACCCCCTCCCTGTCCCTAGCTGTGTACACCCTCCCTTTCCCTAGCTGTGTAACCCCTCCCTGTCCTTAGTTGTGTACCCCTCCCTTTCCCTAGCTGTGTACCCCCTCCCTGTCCCTAGCTGTGTACCCCCTCCCTGTCCCTAGCTGTGTACACCCTCCCTTTCCCTAGCTGTGTACCCCCTCCCTGTCCTTAGCTGTGTACCCCCTCCCTGTCCCTAGCTGTGTACACCCTCCCTTTCCCTAGCGGTGTACCCCCTCCCTGTCCTTAGCTGTGTACAACCTCCCTGTCCCTAGCTGTATACCCCTCCCTATCTCTAGCTGTATACCCCCTCCCTGTCCCTAGATGTGTACCCCCTCCCTGTCTCTAGCTGTGTACCCCCTCCCTGTCCCTAGCTGTGTACCCCTCCCTGTCCCTAGATGTGTACCCCTCCCTGTCCCTAGCTGTGTAACCTTCCCTGTTCCTAGCTGTATACCTCCTCCCTGTCCCTAGATGTGTACCCCCTCCCTGTCTCTAGCTGTGTACCCCCTCCCTGTCCCTAGCTGTGTACCCCTCCCTGTCCCTAGATGTGTACCCCTCCCTGTCCCTAGCTGTGTACCCTTCCCTGTTCCTAGCTGTAAACCCCCTCCCTGTCCCTAGATGTGTACCCCCTCCCTGTCTCTAGCTGTGTACCCCCTCCCTGTCCCTAGCTGTGTACCCCTCCCTGTCCCTAGATGTGTACCCCTCCCTGTCCCTAGCTGTGTACCCTTCCCTGTTCCTAGCTGTGTACCCACTCCCTGTCCCTATATGTGTACCCCCTCCTTGTCCCTAGATGTGTACCCACTCCCTGTCCCTATATGTGTACCCCCTCCTTGTCCCTAGATGTGTACCCCTCCCTGTCCCTAGCTGTATACCTCTCCCTATATCTAGCTGTATACCCCCTCCCTGTCCTTATCTGTCTACCCCCTCCCTGTCCCTAGCTGTGTACCCACTCCCTGTCCATAGCTTTGTACATCCTCCCTGTCCCTAGCTGTGTACCCCCTCCCTATCCCCAGCTGTGTACCCCTCCCTGTCCCTAGCTGTGTACCCCTCCCTATCCCTAACTGTGTACCCCCTATATGTGTACCACCTTCTTGTGCCTGTCACTTGCTGTGTATCCCATCCCTGTTCCAAACTGTGTACCCCTCCTTGTCCCTAACTGTGTACCCCCAATCTGGGTCAATACAGGTTGGGGGTTCAATACAGACAATACCGGCAAATGCAAGGTTATGCATTTTGGGACTAAAAACAAACTTGCATCCTACATATTAAATGGGGAACACCTAGGGGAAACAGAGTTGGAAAAATATTTGGGGGTATTCATTGATAATAGGCTTAATAACCACAATGTCAAAATGCAGTAAAGAAGGCAAGTAAGGTGCTAGCGTGCATAAAAAGGGGAATTGAGACAAGGGACTCGGATGTAATCATGCCGCTGTATAAGGCATTGGTACGTCCGCACCTGGAATATTGTGTTCAGTTTTGGGCACCATTGTATAAAAAAGACATCAGTGAACTCGAAAGTGTTCAAAGGCGAGCTACTAAATTGATTAAAGGCCTAGAAGGACTGGACTATAAGGAAAGACCTACTAGGCTGAATATCTATATACTAGAAAAGAGGCGCCTAAGAGGAGATATTATTAATATCTTCAAATATGTAAAGGGACATCACAAAGAGTTATCAGAGGAATTATTTATTAAAAGAACACAGTTTAGGACACGTGGGCACTCGCTGCGACTGGAGGAGAGAAAGTTCCAAACGCAACGGAGGAAAGGGTTCTTCACTGTTAGGGCAATCTGGACGTGGAATTCCCTGCCAGGGAAGGTGGTAATGGCGGACTCTGTAATTGGATTTACAAAAGGAATGGATACATTTCTGAATGAAAAAGCTATCCAAGGTTATAATACTTAAAATATCAATGTGGTTAATCCGGGGGTAACATGAATTATAGTAGCTAACTAGTCATAAAATTCAGCAAGTATGTAGAATCATCACAACTTAGTTAAAACAGGTTGAACACGATGGGCAATTTACCTCTATTCAACCTCAAATACTATGTTACTATGTTACTATGTATGTATGTTACCCTCTCACTTGCTGTGTACCCCCTCCCTGTTCCTAGCTGTATACCCACTCCCTGTCCCTAACTGTGTACTCCCTCCCTGTCCCAAGCTGTATACCCCCTCCCTGTCCCTATATGTGTACCCCCCCTGTCCCTGGCTGTATACCCCTCCCTGTCTCTAGCTGTATACCCCCTCCCTGTCCCTATATGTATATCCCCCCTGTCCCTGGCTGTATACCCCTCCCTGTCTCTAGCTGTATACCCCCTCCCTGTCCCTATATGTGTACCCCCCCTGTCCCTGGCTGTATAACCCCTCCCTGTCCCTAGCTGTGTACCCCCTCCCTGTCCCTAGCTGTGTACCCCCTCCCTGTCCCTAGATGTGTACCCCCTTCTTGTCATAAGATGTGTACCCCCTCCCTGTCCTTAGCTGTGTACATCCTCCACCCTAGCTGTGAACCCCTTCCCTGTCCCTAGCTGTGTACCCCCACCCTGTTCATAGATGTGTACCCCCTCCCTATCCCTGGCTGTGTACCCCTCCCTGTCCCTATATGTGTACCCCCTCCTTGTCCCTAGATGTTTACCCCCTCCCTGTCAATTGCTGTGTGCCCCCTCCCTGTCCCTATCTGTGTACCCCTTCCTGCCCCCAGCTGTGTTAGGGACATAAGGTGACCCTGGGCACTAGGCCCAGGTCACCCAATGGGCGACAAGTTAGGCAGGCGCTAGGCCCGTGGGTGATGTCAGGCCTCCGGCCTGTGTGCAGTTAGGGGCGCTAGGCCAGTGACTAAGTGTCCCCCCAAGGGTAATACAGGTGGCAATAGACACTAGGTCCAGGCCACCCCGAGGTGGATAAGAAGGCAGGCCCGCTAAGGAAGTGTGCAGGAGGTGGGTAGGCTGTACGGCGCCCACCCCATTAGTGGCAGGTGGGGATTTAAAGGAACGGCACCGTTGAATCTTGCACTGTGTATTGTGATGTATGTTGTTACCGTGCAGGGCAAAGAGTTGGTTTGTAAAGTTTGTGTCTAGTTCTGTTGCACCACACCCACAGTTAGTTTGAGTGCTCTGTTGTTATAGTTGGTATAGGGTAGTGATGAGCGGGTTCGGTTCCTCGGAATCAGAACCCCCCCGAACTTCACCCATTTTACACGGTTTCTAGGCAGATTCGAATCTTCCCGCCTTCCCGCCGTCATCATCCCGCGGTCGGATTCTCGCTGTCCCTATATGTGTACCCTTCCCTGTCTTTAGCTTTTTAACCCCCCCTGTCCCTAGATGTGTGCCCCTCCTGTCTCTTGCTGTGTACCCGCTCCCTGTCCCTAGCTGTGTACCCCCTCCCTGTCCCTAGCTGTGTACACCCTCCCTTTCCCTAGCTGTGTACCCCCTCCCTGTCCTTAGCTGTGTACCCCCTCCCTGTCCCTAGCTGTGTACACCCTCCCTTTCCCTAGCTGTGTAACCCCTCCCTGTCCTTAGCTGTGTACCCCTCCCTTTCCCTAGCTGTGTACCCCCTCCCTGTCCCTAGCTGTATACCCCCTCCTTGTCCCTAGCTGTGTACACCCTCCCTGTCCTTAGCTGTGTACCCCCTCCCTGTCCCTAGCTGTGTACACCCTCCCTTTCCCTAGCTGTGTACCCCCTCCCTGTCCTTAGCTGTGTACCCCCTCCCTGTCCCTAGCTGTGTACACCCTCCCTTTCCCTAGCTGTGTAACCCCTCCCTGTCCTTAGTTGTGTACCCCTCCCTTTCCCTAGCTGTGTACCCCCTCCCTGTCCCTAGCTGTGTACCCCCTCCCTGTCCCTAGCTGTGTACACCCTCCCTTTCCCTAGCTGTGTACCCCCTCCCTGTCCTTAGCTGTGTACCCCCTCCCTGTCCCTAGCTGTGTACACCCTCCCTTTCCCTAGCGGTGTACCCCCTCCCTGTCCTTAGCTGTGTACAACCTCCCTGTCCCTAGCTGTATACCCCTCCCTATCTCTAGCTGTATACCCCCTCCCTGTCCCTAGATGTGTACCCCCTCCCTGTCTCTAGCTGTGTACCCCCTCCCTGTCCTTAGCTGTGTACCCCCTCCCTGTCCCTAGCTGTGTACACCCTCCCTTTCCCTAGCTGTGTAACCCCTCCCTGTCCTTAGTTGTGTACCCCTCCCTTTCCCTAGCTGTGTACCCCCTCCCTGTCCCTAGCTGTGTACCCCCTCCCTGTCCCTAGCTGTGTACACCCTCCCTTTCCCTAGTTGTGTACCCCCTCCCTGTCCTTAGCTGTGTACCCCCTCCCTGTCCCTAGCTGTGTACACCCTCCCTTTCCCTAGCGGTGTACCCCCTCCCTGTCCTTAGCTGTGTACAACCTCCCTGTCCCTAGCTGTATACCCCTCCCTATCTCTAGCTGTATACCCCCTCCCTGTCCCTAGATGTGTACCCCCTCCCTGTCTCTAGCTGTGTACCCCCTCCCTGTCCCTAGCTGTGTAACCCCTCCCTGTCCTTAGTTGTGTACCCCTCCCTTTCCCTAGCTGTGTACCCCCTCCCTGTCCCTAGCTGTGTACCCCCTCCCTGTCCCTAGCTGTGTACACCCTCCCTTTCCCTAGCTGTGTACCCCCTCCCTGTCCTTAGCTGTGTACCCCTCCCTGTCCCTAGCTGTGTACACCCTCCCTTTCCCTAGCGGTGTACCCCCTCCCTGTCCTTAGCTGTGTACAACCTCCCTGTCCCTAGCTGTATACCCCTCCCTATCTCTAGCTGTATACCCCCTCCCTGTCCCTAGATGTGTACCCCCTCCCTGTCTCTAGCTGTGTACCCCCTCCCTGTCCTTAGCTGTGTACCCCCTCCCTGTCCCTAGCTGTGTACACCCTCCCTTTCCCTAGCTGTGTAACCCCTCCCTGTCCTTAGTTGTGTACCCCTCCCTTTCCCTAGCTGTGTACCCCCTCCCTGTCCCTAGCTGTGTACCCCCTCCCTGTCCCTAGCTGTGTACACCCTCCCTTTCCCTAGCTGTGTACCCCCTCCCTGTCCTTAGCTGTGTACCCCCTCCCTGTCCCTAGCTGTGTACACCCTCCCTTTCCCTAGCGGTGTACCCCCTCCCTGTCCTTAGCTGTGTACAACCTCCCTGTCCCTAGCTGTATACCCCTCCCTATCTCTAGCTGTATACCCCCTCCCTGTCCCTAGATGTGTACCCCCTCCCTGTCTCTAGCTGTGTACCCCCTCCCTGTCCCTAGCTGTGTACCCCTCCCTGTCCCTAGATGTGTACCCCTCCCTGTCCCTAGCTGTGTAACCTTCCCTGTTCCTAGCTGTATACCTCCTCCCTGTCCCTAGATGTGTACCCCCTCCCTGTCTCTAGCTGTGTACCCCCTCCCTGTCCCTAGCTGTGTACCCCTCCCTGTCCCTAGATGTGTACCCCTCCCTGTCCCTAGCTGTGTACCCTTCCCTGTTCCTAGCTGTAAACCCCCTCCCTGTCCCTAGATGTGTACCCCCTCCCTGTCTCTAGCTGTGTACCCCCTCCCTGTCCCTAGCTGTGTACCCCTCCCTGTCCCTAGATGTGTACCCCTCCCTGTCCCTAGCTGTGTACCCTTCCCTGTTCCTAGCTGTGTACCCACTCCCTGTCCCTATATGTGTACCCCCTCCTTGTCCCTAGATGTGTACCCACTCCCTGTCCCTATATGTGTACCCCCTCCTTGTCCCTAGATGTGTACCCCTCCCTGTCCCTAGCTGTATACCTCTCCCTATATCTAGCTGTATACCCCCTCCCTGTCCTTATCTGTCTACCCCCTCCCTGTCCCTAGCTGTGTACCCACTCCCTGTCCATAGCTTTGTACATCCTCCCTGTCCCTAGCTGTGTACCCCCTCCCTATCCCCAGCTGTGTACCCCTCCCTGTCCCTAGCTGTGTACCCCTCCCTATCCCTAACTGTGTACCCCCTATATGTGTACCACCTTCTTGTGCCTGTCACTTGCTGTGTATCCCATCCCTGTTCCAAACTGTGTACCCCTCCTTGTCCCTAACTGTGTACCCCCAATCTGGGTCAATACAGGTTGGGGGTTCAATACAGACAATACCGGCAAATGCAAGGTTATGCATTTTGGGACTAAAAACAAACTTGCATCCTACATATTAAATGGGGAACACCTAGGGGAAACAGAGTTGGAAAAATATTTGGGGGTATTCATTGATAATAGGCTTAATAACCACAATGTCAAAATGCAGTAAAGAAGGCAAGTAAGGTGCTAGCGTGCATAAAAAGGGGAATTGAGACAAGGGACTCGGATGTAATCATGCCGCTGTATAAGGCATTGGTACGTCCGCACCTGGAATATTGTGTTCAGTTTTGGGCACCATTGTATAAAAAAGACATCAGTGAACTCGAAAGTGTTCAAAGGCGAGCTACTAAATTGATTAAAGGCCTAGAAGGACTGGACTATAAGGAAAGACCTACTAGGCTGAATATCTATATACTAGAAAAGAGGCGCCTAAGAGGAGATATTATTAATATCTTCAAATATGTAAAGGGACATCACAAAGAGTTATCAGAGGAATTATTTATTAAAAGAACACAGTTTAGGACACGTGGGCACTCGCTGCGACTGGAGGAGAGAAAGTTCCAAACGCAACGGAGGAAAGGGTTCTTCACTGTTAGGGCAATCTGGACGTGGAATTCCCTGCCAGGGAAGGTGGTAATGGCGGACTCTGTAATTGGATTTACAAAAGGAATGGATACATTTCTGAATGAAAAAGCTATCCAAGGTTATAATACTTAAAATATCAATGTGGTTAATCCGGGGGTAACATGAATTATAGTAGCTAACTAGTCATAAAATTCAGCAAGTATGTAGAATCATCACAACTTAGTTAAAACAGGTTGAACACGATGGGCAATTTACCTCTATTCAACCTCAAATACTATGTTACTATGTTACTATGTATGTATGTTACCCTCTCACTTGCTGTGTACCCCCTCCCTGTTCCTAGCTGTATACCCACTCCCTGTCCCTAACTGTGTACTCCCTCCCTGTCCCAAGCTGTATACCCCCTCCCTGTCCCTATATGTGTACCCCCCCTGTCCCTGGCTGTATACCCCTCCCTGTCTCTAGCTGTATACCCCCTCCCTGTCCCTATATGTATATCCCCCCTGTCCCTGGCTGTATACCCCTCCCTGTCTCTAGCTGTATACCCCCTCCCTGTCCCTATATGTGTACCCCCCCTGTCCCTGGCTGTATAACCCCTCCCTGTCCCTAGCTGTGTACCCCCTCCCTGTCCCTAGCTGTGTACCCCCTCCCTGTCCCTAGATGTGTACCCCCTTCTTGTCATAAGATGTGTACCCCCTCCCTGTCCTTAGCTGTGTACATCCTCCACCCTAGCTGTGAACCCCTTCCCTGTCCCTAGCTGTGTACCCCCACCCTGTTCATAGATGTGTACCCCCTCCCTATCCCTGGCTGTGTACCCCTCCCTGTCCCTATATGTGTACCCCCTCCTTGTCCCTAGATGTTTACCCCCTCCCTGTCAATTGCTGTGTGCCCCCTCCCTGTCCCTATCTGTGTACCCCTTCCTGCCCCCAGCTGTGTTAGGGACATAAGGTGACCCTGGGCACTAGGCCCAGGTCACCCAATGGGCGACAAGTTAGGCAGGCGCTAGGCCCGTGGGTGATGTCAGGCCTCCGGCCTGTGTGCAGTTAGGGGCGCTAGGCCAGTGACTAAGTGTCCCCCCAAGGGTAATACAGGTGGCAATAGACACTAGGTCCAGGCCACCCCGAGGTGGATAAGAAGGCAGGCCCGCTAAGGAAGTGTGCAGGAGGTGGGTAGGCTGTACGGCGCCCACCCCATTAGTGGCAGGTGGGGATTTAAAGGAACGGCACCGTTGAATCTTGCACTGTGTATTGTGATGTATGTTGTTACCGTGCAGGGCAAAGAGTTGGTTTGTAAAGTTTGTGTCTAGTTCTGTTGCACCACACCCACAGTTAGTTTGAGTGCTCTGTTGTTATAGTTGGTATAGGGTAGTGATGAGCGGGTTCGGTTCCTCGGAATCAGAACCCCCCCGAACTTCACCCATTTTACACGGTTTCTAGGCAGATTCGAATCTTCCCGCCTTCCCGCCGTCATCATCCCGCGGTCGGATTCTCGCTGTCCCTATATGTGTACCCTTCCCTGTCTTTAGCTTTTTAACCCCCCCTGTCCCTAGATGTGTGCCCCTCCTGTCTCTTGCTGTGTACCCGCTCCCTGTCCCTAGCTGTGTACCCCCTCCCTGTCCCTAGCTGTGTACACCCTCCCTTTCCCTAGCTGTGTACCCCCTCCCTGTCCTTAGCTGTGTACCCCCTCCCTGTCCCTAGCTGTGTACACCCTCCCTTTCCCTAGCTGTGTAACCCCTCCCTGTCCTTAGCTGTGTACCCCTCCCTTTCCCTAGCTGTGTACCCCCTCCCTGTCCCTAGCTGTATACCCCCTCCTTGTCCCTAGCTGTGTACACCCTCCCTGTCCTTAGCTGTGTACCCCCTCCCTGTCCCTAGCTGTGTACACCCTCCCTTTCCCTAGCTGTGTACCCCCTCCCTGTCCTTAGCTGTGTACCCCCTCCCTGTCCCTAGCTGTGTACACCCTCCCTTTCCCTAGCTGTGTAACCCCTCCCTGTCCTTAGTTGTGTACCCCTCCCTTTCCCTAGCTGTGTACCCCCTCCCTGTCCCTAGCTGTGTACCCCCTCCCTGTCCCTAGCTGTGTACACCCTCCCTTTCCCTAGCTGTGTACCCCCTCCCTGTCCTTAGCTGTGTACCCCCTCCCTGTCCCTAGCTGTGTACACCCTCCCTTTCCCTAGCGGTGTACCCCCTCCCTGTCCTTAGCTGTGTACAACCTCCCTGTCCCTAGCTGTATACCCCTCCCTATCTCTAGCTGTATACCCCCTCCCTGTCCCTAGATGTGTACCCCCTCCCTGTCTCTAGCTGTGTACCCCCTCCCTGTCCTTAGCTGTGTACCCCCTCCCTGTCCCTAGCTGTGTACACCCTCCCTTTCCCTAGCTGTGTAACCCCTCCCTGTCCTTAGTTGTGTACCCCTCCCTTTCCCTAGCTGTGTACCCCCTCCCTGTCCCTAGCTGTGTACCCCCTCCCTGTCCCTAGCTGTGTACACCCTCCCTTTCCCTAGCTGTGTACCCCCTCCCTGTCCTTAGCTGTGTACCCCCTCCCTGTCCCTAGCTGTGTACACCCTCCCTTTCCCTAGCGGTGTACCCCCTCCCTGTCCTTAGCTGTGTACAACCTCCCTGTCCCTAGCTGTATACCCCTCCCTATCTCTAGCTGTATACCCCCTCCCTGTCCCTAGATGTGTACCCCCTCCCTGTCTCTAGCTGTGTACCCCCTCCCTGTCCCTAGCTGTGTACCCCTCCCTGTCCCTAGATGTGTACCCCTCCCTGTCCCTAGCTGTGTAACCTTCCCTGTTCCTAGCTGTATACCTCCTCCCTGTCCCTAGATGTGTACCCCCTCCCTGTCTCTAGCTGTGTACCCCCTCCCTGTCCCTAGCTGTGTACCCCTCCCTGTCCCTAGATGTGTACCCCTCCCTGTCCCTAGCTGTGTACCCTTCCCTGTTCCTAGCTGTAAACCCCCTCCCTGTCCCTAGATGTGTACCCCCTCCCTGTCTCTAGCTGTGTACCCCCTCCCTGTCCCTAGCTGTGTACCCCTCCCTGTCCCTAGATGTGTACCCCTCCCTGTCCCTAGCTGTGTACCCTTCCCTGTTCCTAGCTGTGTACCCACTCCCTGTCCCTATATGTGTACCCCCTCCTTGTCCCTAGATGTGTACCCACTCCCTGTCCCTATATGTGTACCCCCTCCTTGTCCCTAGATGTGTACCCCTCCCTGTCCCTAGCTGTATACCTCTCCCTATATCTAGCTGTATACCCCCTCCCTGTCCTTATCTGTCTACCCCCTCCCTGTCCCTAGCTGTGTACCCACTCCCTGTCCATAGCTTTGTACATCCTCCCTGTCCCTAGCTGTGTACCCCCTCCCTATCCCCAGCTGTGTACCCCTCCCTGTCCCTAGCTGTGTACCCCTCCCTATCCCTAACTGTGTACCCCCTATATGTGTACCACCTTCTTGTGCCTGTCACTTGCTGTGTATCCCATCCCTGTTCCAAACTGTGTACCCCTCCTTGTCCCTAACTGTGTACCCCCAATCTGGGTCAATACAGGTTGGGGGTTCAATACAGACAATACCGGCAAATGCAAGGTTATGCATTTTGGGACTAAAAACAAACTTGCATCCTACATATTAAATGGGGAACACCTAGGGGAAACAGAGTTGGAAAAATATTTGGGGGTATTCATTGATAATAGGCTTAATAACCACAATGTCAAAATGCAGTAAAGAAGGCAAGTAAGGTGCTAGCGTGCATAAAAAGGGGAATTGAGACAAGGGACTCGGATGTAATCATGCCGCTGTATAAGGCATTGGTACGTCCGCACCTGGAATATTGTGTTCAGTTTTGGGCACCATTGTATAAAAAAGACATCAGTGAACTCGAAAGTGTTCAAAGGCGAGCTACTAAATTGATTAAAGGCCTAGAAGGACTGGACTATAAGGAAAGACCTACTAGGCTGAATATCTATATACTAGAAAAGAGGCGCCTAAGAGGAGATATTATTAATATCTTCAAATATGTAAAGGGACATCACAAAGAGTTATCAGAGGAATTATTTATTAAAAGAACACAGTTTAGGACACGTGGGCACTCGCTGCGACTGGAGGAGAGAAAGTTCCAAACGCAACGGAGGAAAGGGTTCTTCACTGTTAGGGTAATCTGGACGTGGAATTCCCTGCCAGGGAAGGTGGTAATGGCGGACTCTGTAATTGGATTTACAAAAGGAATGGATACATTTCTGAATGAAAAAGCTATCCAAGGTTATAATACTTAAAATATCAATGTGGTTAATCCGGGGGTAACATGAATTATAGTAGCTAACTAGTCATAAAATTCAGCAAGTATGTAGAATCATCACAACTTAGTTAAAACAGGTTGAACACGATGGGCAATTTACCTCTATTCAACCTCAAATACTATGTTACTATGTTACTATGTATGTATGTTACCCTCTCACTTGCTGTGTACCCCCTCCCTGTTCCTAGCTGTATACCCACTCCCTGTCCCTAACTGTGTACTCCCTCCCTGTCCCAAGCTGTATACCCCCTCCCTGTCCCTATATGTGTACCCCCCCTGTCCCTGGCTGTATACCCCTCCCTGTCTCTAGCTGTATACCCCCTCCCTGTCCCTATATGTATATCCCCCCTGTCCCTGGCTGTATACCCCTCCCTGTCTCTAGCTGTATACCCCCTCCCTGTCCCTATATGTGTACCCCCCCTGTCCCTGGCTGTATAACCCCTCCCTGTCCCTAGCTGTGTACCCCCTCCCTGTCCTTAGTTGTGTACCCCCTCCCTGTCCCTAGATGTGTACCCCCTTCTTGTCATAAGATGTGTACCCCCTCCCTGTCCTTAGCTGTGTACATCCTCCACCCTAGCTGTGAACCCCTTCCCTGTCCCCAGCTGTGTTAGGGACATAAGGTGACCCTGGGCACTAGGCCCAGGTCACCCAATGGGCGACAAGTTAGGCAGGCGCTAGGCACGTGGGTGATGTCAGGCCTCCGGCCTGTGTGCAGTTAGGGGCGCTAGGCCAGTGACTAAGTGTCCCCCCAAGGGTAATACAGGTGGCAATAGACACTAGGTCCAGGCCACCCCGAGGTGGATAAGAAGGCAGGCCTGCTAGGGAAGTGTGCAGGAGGTGGGTAGGCTGTACGGTGCCCACCCCCCTAGTGGCAGGTGGGGATTTAAAGGAACGGCACCGTTGAATCTTGCACTGTGTATTGTGATGTATGTTGTTACCGTGCAGGGCAAAGTGTTAGTTTGTAAAGTTTGTGTCTAGTTCTGTTGCACCACACCCACAGTTAGTTTGAGTGCTCTGTTGTTATAGTTGGTATAGGGTAGTGATGAGCGGGTTCGGTTCCTCGGAATCAGAACCCCCCCCCGAACTTCACCCATTTTACACGGTTCCTAGGCAGATTCGAATCTTCCCGCCTTCCCGCCGTCATCATCCCGCGGTCGGATTCTCGCTGTCCCTATATGTGTACCCTTCCCTGTCTTTAGCTTTTTAACCCCCCCTGTCCCTAGATGTGTGCCCCTCCTGTCTCTTGCTGTGTACCCCCTCCCTGTCCCTAGCTGTGTACCCCCTCCCTGTCCCTAGCTGTGTACACCCTCCCTTTCCCTAGCTGTGTACCCCCTCCCTGTCCTTAGCTGTGTACCCCCTCCCTGTCCCTAGCTGTGTACACCCTCCCTTTCCCTAGCTGTGTAACCCCTCCCTGTCCTTAGCTGTGTACCCCTCCCTTTCCCTAGCTGTGTACCCCCTCCCTGTCCCTAGCTGTGTACCCCCTCCCTGTCCCTAGCTGTGTACACCCTCCCTGTTCCTAGCTGTGTACCCCCTCTTTGTCCCTAGCTGTGTACCCCTCCCTGTCCCTAGCTGTGTACCCCATCCCTGTCCCTAGCTGTGTACCCCCTCCCTGTCCCTAGCTGTGTACCCCATCCCTGTCCCTAGCTGTGTACACCCTCCCTTTCCCTAGCTGTGTACCCCCTCGCTGTCCTTAGCTGTGTACCCCCTCCCTGTCCTTAGCTGTATACCCCGTCCCTGTCCTTAGCTGTGTACCACCTCCCTGTCCTTAGCTGTGTACATCCTCCTCACTTGCTGTGTATCCCATCCCTGTCCCTAGCTGTGTACCCCTCCCTGTCCATTGCTGTGTACCCCCTCCCTGTCCCTAGCTGTGAACCCCCTCCCTGTCCCTAGCTGTGTACCCCCTCCCTGTCCCTAGCTGTGTACCCCCTCCCTGTCCTTAGCTGTGTACATCCTCCTCCCTAGCTGTGTACCCCCTCCCTGTCCTTAGCTGTGTACATCCTCCTCCCTAGCTGTGTACCTCCTCCCTGTCCTTAGCTGTGTACATCCTCCTCCCTTGCTGTGTATCCCATCCCTGTCCCTAGCTGTGTGCCACTCCCTGTCCATTGCTGTATACCCCCTCCCTGTCCCTAGCTGTGTACCCCTCCCTGTCCCTAGCTGTTTACCCCCTCCCTTTCCCTTGCTGTGTACCCCTCACTGCCGCCAGCTCTAACATTTCTTCCCCAGTATCAGGGGATATTAGCACATACCACTCATCCTTTCCATTTTTTGTTTTTGTTTGTTTCATTCCAATGTGACCCCCATCACTGGCTCCTGACTCACCTGTATTTGCCACTCAGTGTATTACTGTTTTATTCAGTCAGTTAACACTGTTGCAGATTTTACAGTGATATATTTTGCAAAAGAGGAGTCAGGTTACTATAGGTCTCCTAGAAAATCTTCTCCGGCTTCTGATCTCAATTTTACTGAAGTTTAAAAGAGCAGAGATGCAGATTACAGCTTCCCAGCATTAGTGGGCTCCGGGGCTACACTGCTACAGGATCCTTTATTACCCACACTGCCATGGAAGAATTGGGACTTCCCGTTCTGTGGGGCTATTTCAGATCTAGACACCATGTCGACCTAGTTACTGTCGACCAATAGTGGTACACCTAAACACTATCGACCTAGTTACTGTCGACCTAGAGACCGGATCCCGTAGTCCACGTGGATCGTAAAGTATGAAAAAGTTTAAAAATAAAAATTGAAAAACTCATGGCGACCTTTTGACCTGTCGACCTAGAGACCCTGTCGACCTTGACACCATGTCGACCTAGCGACCGGATCCCATTTCAGATCTGATCGCAGCAGCAAATTTGTTAGCAAATGGGCAAAACCCTGGGGGTCATTCCGAGTTGATCGCAAGTAGCAACTTTTTGCTGCCCGTGCGATCAACTTGACGCCGCCTATGGGGGAGTGTATTTTAGCATAGCAGGGCTGCGATCGCTTGTGCAGCCCTGCTATGCTAAAAAAGTTTTGTGTAAAAGAAGACCAGCCCTGCAGTTACTTACCCTGCGCGATGGATCCAGCGATGAAGGTCCCGGATTTGACGTCAGACATCCGCCCTCCAAACGCCTGGACATGCCTGCGTTTGGATCTCCAAGCCCGGAAAACGGTGAGTAGATGCCCTGATTCGCCTCCCGCCTCTCAATCTTCTTGCGGTCCGCGCTGCTTTCTTCATTCCCGGCGTCGTTGCCCAGCGACTGCCGTCGCAGAGCAACGACGCGCCTGCGTATTGCATCCACTGCGCATGCGCAGAACCGATCCGTTCTCACCGCTGTGACAAACGGCAGCGTGCGAACGGGTCGGAATGACCCCCCATGTGCACTGCGGGGGGGGGGGGGGGCAGATATAACATGTGCAGAGAGAGATAGATTTGGGTGGGGTGTGTTCAAACTGAAAGCTAAATTGCAGTGTAAAAATAAAGCAGCCAGTATTTACCCTGCACAGAAACAGTATAACCCACCCAAATCTAACTCTCTCTGCACATGTGTTACATCTGAACCACCTGCAGTGCACATGGTTTGCCAACTGCTAACAAATTTGCTGCTGCGATCAACTCTGAATTACCCTCTGTGTTTTTAATTGCTGTTGATGGTAACAGACTTTCAGGGGGAGCTATTACCCATCATACTCTTCCAGTGACCTTGCGTATAGGAGTGCTACACTCCAAACAGATAGACTTCCTAGTGATTACCAAAGGCTGCACATAAGATCACCCTGGCTTCAACAGCACAATCTACAGATTGATTGGTCATCAATGTTTCCAAAAGTGTCCGTCTCATGTGTGTCCAGATCTTCTAGCGTCTAGTCACAACCAGATTTACCTGAGCACTATAAGGACGTCGCTAGCATGCCACTTATCATTTTAATCAGCACAATCTGCTTGTGCCCCTAGGCATTCCAAATGTTTGCCTATGCCTAGGGCCGGCTCTGCCAGGCATTGTAGTGCTATGGACACTGATGTCCCAGAGCAAAGTGCAGTCACAACAGTCTATTCTGGGGTTGTCTTTTACATTTGATCTGACTAAAAAAAAGGAAACCTGTAGTTGGGTCTCTGCTAAAACTGAATTTCCTCCTCTGATCTCACATTGGGGGATATTTATCAAAAGTTGGTGAGAAATAAAGTACCAACCAATCAGCTTCCAATTGTCATGTTATAGGCTGTGCCAGAAAAATGACACTTGGAAGCTGGTTGGTTGGTACTTTGGCTCGCTCCACTTTATCTCTCTCCAAGATTGATAAATCTCCCCTATTGTGGTCTGATGCTTCTTTGCAAAAAATATGTCTGACCGCCATATTTGGATGGCGGGCCAATGAAACATTGTGTTGCCCACCGCTAGTGTGATGCAATACATTGCATGGATAGATGGGTAATGGAGCCTTTATACAAACCTGTGGCAGTAAAGTCACATTGGCTTGTAGAAGGAACCTGAGACCAGTTGTTGGCTGAATAGGAAAGTGGATATATCCTTTGGGTTTAAAGGGATTGTGTACAGGAGATGGGAGAGACGTGATAAGAGTCACACAGAGTACAGGACAGAATATAGCTGTGTTTAGCACTCACCACATAGGACGGCCAGTATCACCCACACCAGCAGGACTGTCGCTCTACCCATGGCTGTATATAAAAGAAAAACAAAAAATAATTTTGCAAACAAAATAATCTCACTTATAGCGCAGGGTGCAGCCTAAACCATAACAAAACAAAGTTTTATTATGCTCTCATCTTGGGCATTTAAACACAAATATAAAACATTATTTTGGGGAAATGTGTCAAATCTTCTAAAGAATGGAGGACCAGTGGATAAGCGAAGAAGTTACTCATTGCAACCAATCAGCTTGTAGCTAACATTTATTAAATTTTATATAATAGGTAGAAGCTGATTGGGCAAATTCTCCACTCTCTAGAAGGTTACATAATTCTTTCAACTCTGTTTAGCAGCAGCTAAAGTTCTGATAGATACAGTATGTACTGGAAATTGAGGGATTGATCACTTGTCTTCTGGCTACTCCATAAAATGTATCCCAGCTGCAATGACAGAAAGAAGATTCTAAATACACTGCTTAATAAAAATGAAAGTGCCATGTACTGTATGCAATAAAATAATATGTACTAAAGCTCATCTGTGTTTGTATTTATTGTCCCATTTTTATATGTTTTTTTATATATGTGATATATCTTGTTAATAAATTTTAATTACTTTTTCATTCAATTTGGTATACTACCTTATTGTAGACACCAGTGGTCGCTATACATCCCTCATCCTTTTCTTACCAATATATATTTTTCATGTTAAAAGCCTGACATATAGCACGTGACTCTAGAGATATGTTATCATCCACACTTGACAAGGTCTAGCAGTTGAGCTGAAGCATCAGAGTGATTTGATTTCTGGTCTGATATAACGTGCATCAATATATTGTCACATGAAGGCTGATAAAGCAGCATCTACAGAGCAGACAGATCGCTAATAGCAGACACATAACTCACCCGCAGGTGCCCTGGATGTAAGTCACACACAAGACAAATACCTTATATATACCTTATATATCTTTCTCTGAGATCTCAGTAGCCAATGGGTGATCATCGTTTACAATGCATGGAGAACTGACATAATAAGCCTCGCCAGCCACACAGTAATTTAGTGAAGTTGGCACACAGGACAAGGGGGGCAGGGGGCGGGGGTGAAGAAATTATTGAGAAGCTTATAAATAAAATCAGAAAACGTACAGTCAGCATACACTATTAATGCAATAATATTACAGTAGAATTGGGAAATGAGAGCTAATGTCAAGAAATTTCTCAGGAAAGTTAATTTAAATGTTCTTATGAAGATGTTTTTGTCTTTTCTTTGTTTTTAAAAGTAAAAGGGGGAGATGTACCAAGCCTTGGAGAGAGATAAAATGGACGGAGATAAAGTACCAGCCAATCAGCTCCTAACTGCCGTGTTCCAGGGTGTGACGTCAATTCCGGGACCTTCGTCGAAGCTATCATCGCACAGAATAAGTAAGTACAGGGCTGGTCTTGTTCTGCACAAAATGTGTTTGCAGGCGCACTGCTGGACAGGCGTTCGCACTATTGCAAAGCGAAAATACACTCCCCCGTGGGCGGCTACTATGCGTTTGCAAAAAGAAGCTAGCGAGCGATCAACTCGGAATGAGGGCCTATATTCTGTGTGTGACTGCACCTGTATCTGCATGCGAAATGCTACGTTACCATGCTTTCCTGGAAATCACTGTAGTGTCGCGTTTTGTATACACTTTCAAATTCCAAAAATAATGCATTTGATGAATTTCACAATTTTTACACCCCCATACTTTAGTAATGGGAGTGTGTAAAAAATTACAGTAGCAGGTCTGTAACAAGGCGATATAAGTACTTTCTCCATTGTTACAGTGTTGGTTAATAAGGCTGCAACTTAAACCTGAGAAAACCCACTGACATAATTTAAAAATAGGCATTTTAAGTGATCATGACTATGCCCCATTGGCGTTCCTATAATTGGTTCAATGTGTGAGGTGCACACAGGCCTCTGGGTCCAGAGGGGGCCCACACCGCACACACTGCACCCATATTCTAATACTCACCTTTCCGGAGTCCAGCGCCAACCGCTGCTCTCACAACGAAAAGCACAGCTAAAGTGGCCGCCGCGCATGCGCAGTAGCCAAATTGGTCTCTGGAACATGGCGGGCGCCATGTTTCCGGAGACCTGCGCATGCACAGTAGACTCTGACATATTGCCGGAGACTACCGTGCCGTGCAGAGGAGGGGGCCCACCCAGAGGTGCACATGGGCCCCCTCCTCTGTTAGAGCGCCCCTGCTATGCCCCATATTCAGTGATGCAAAACCCAATTTGGTGGCAGAGCCGGCCCTACCCAATATGATGCCCTAGGCAAGATTTTAGTTGGTGCCCCCTAGCACCGCCGCTAATTCTGCAGGAGATGCCTGGCATGAGTCAGTTGGCAGCTCTGCTAATGTCGGGCGCCTTTTGTTTATGAAAATGCATCTTATTTGCATTACTGTGCGGCTAGGATGCACATGCAGCTTCCGCTGACTAAAATGATATGCAGCATGCCTATATTCTGTGTGCGACTGCGGCTGTATCTGCATATGCAATGCTACATTACAGTGATTTCCAGGAATACACTGCAATGTAGCATTTCGTATGCAGATACAGCCGCAGTCACACACAGAATATAGGCATGCCGCATATCATTTTAATCAGCAGAAGCTTCTTGTGCCACTAAGCATACCAAATGCCCTAGGCATTTGCCTAGTTTGCCTATGCCTAAGGCCGGCTCTGTTTGGTGGACTATGAAAAGTGCAACTAAGCCCCCATACGTCTTCTTTGTCCATTATTCTATCAGTTTGCGTCTTTTTTGTACTTATAAAGTGACAAAAACACAGGGGGCACGTACCATGTACACCGCTAGTGGATCTGCGTGCTATAGCAGTGCAAAAGAGATGCTAACCTGAGAAGGGCAAGAGACGGGAGATCAATAGGACAAGCTGTGCCATGCATTCCGCACAGGGGCATAAGATCATAAAAGGCACCCAGAGGTGAAGTAGATAGCACGGCCCCCCACACCACGGATGCTTTCCAGCACCTTAGCGGAACCCTGCCACCCAACCTAATTCACCTTCAACACCCCTGCAGCAGCCACACACTAACCTCATTTATCACCTGCCACTTATGTGCGTAGTTCTGCACATCGGCGGCATAATTTGCCTCACTCCTGGAGATCTGAGAGTTAGGCAAGTCACACTGCCATTTTGAAGTGCCATATACAGTAAGTGTCATATTCATATATATACACACTCCCCTCCAATCTATCCTCAATGCGGCAGCCCGGCTCATCTTCCTCACCAAACGCACTACGTCCACCTCCCCTCTCCTACAAGCCCTTCACTGGCTCCCCTTCCCTTTCAGAATCCAATTCAAGCTTCTCACACTCACTTACAAAGCCCTCACCCACTCCTCTCCCACCTACATCTCTGACATTATCTCCCTTTACTCTCCCACCCGTCCTCTTCGCTCTGCTAATGCACGCCGACTCTCCTGTCTTCTGATTACTTCCTCCCACTCCTACCTACAAGATTTTTCACATGCTGCTCCATTTCTCTGGAATTCTCTTCCTCTCCCCCTCAGACTCTCCACCTCGAGTCTCTACAAAACTTCAAACGGTCTCGTAAGACACACTTCTTTACCAAACCCAGCCAAATCTCATCCTAACCCTCTGTCCCATGCTCGGTCAACCCCATCTGTGTCACCCCTGTGTGTCTGCCCCTCCCCTTTAGATTGTAAGCTCTCACGAGTAGGGCCCTCTTCCCTCATGTGCTTATCCTTTTCTTACTTTAATAATCCTCAACTGCGCAAATCCCACAGTTTTTTGGCCACCTTGAAACTTATCTCTGTCGTCTACTGGTGTAGTTATGCTTAGTTACCCTGTACTTGTCCTATATTGTCTTCAGCTGTAAGTCACTGTTTTCCTGTTTTGATTATGTGCATATGTACTCTGTAATTAGGCGCTGCGGAACCCTTGTGGCGCCATATAAATAAAGGATAATAATAATAATAATAATAATAGTGGCTGGCGCAAAGGCTGGAGTGCACCAGAGGCAATAGAAGAAGTAGAATCGTCCCCTTCCGAACTGGCACCTGGAAACGACTGACCCCATTGTCTCCAGTACTTCCCGCCATGCAGCATTATACAACTTTACACTGTCCTTATTGCAAGAAAAGTACAAATACTAAGTCCCTAGTACACTACAACTTTGTTAGTGTGCGGATGTGGTGCGAAAAAGATGCTAAAATATGAAACTACAAATCTCACTACCCATGGCGCAGTGTCTAACTCATGTCACGCATCTTGGGACACGTATGTATTTGAGCTGCTTGATTCCTGACCTGCTGCTTAGAACCTAGGGGGTAATTTAGATCTGATCGTTGCTGTGCGCTTACGATCAGTGGGCGATCAGCGATAGATATGTATATGCACCACAATGGGCACGCGCGTCGCCAAACAACAACAGGCATCGCAGACCAGCGACAGCCTGGTGCAAAAATTTCAATCGCATGTCCGTTTGCATGCTGATTGGCAGTAGGAGACCGTTTGTGGGTGGTAACCGTTTTCTGGGAGTGTTGGGGAAAACACAGGCGTTCCCAAGCGTTTTCAGGGAATCGATCATCCCGGTCTGATTGCACTGTGTCGGACTGGGGCATGGAGGGCCCACCGGGGGAATGCAGTGGTAGAGGCCCATGCTTATGGGTGTGGCCAACTGCCACGGAGGCTTGGCCAACCATGGTATTGGCCCCATGATAAATTTATATAGTAAATACCACTAGTGCATGCATGATAATGTACCAGGTTAATAACTGCTATGCAATGTAGATAATATGTATAATTTACAATTCAAGTGGACAGTCTGGAACCGAATCCCTAGAGGAGGAGGTGGGCCCCCAGGCAGTGGGGCCTACCAGGGGTTTCCCCTGTACCCCTGCGGGCCAGTCCAACCCTGACTGTAGGAGTAAGTCCTGGGCTGCGCACAGAATGCACACAGTGGAAAAATCATTCAGTGGTGAGTGAGGTGCGAACGGATTTGCAGCTGTCTGCTGACTGAGGGGTTTTTAGCAGCTCAACATAAACATGCGATCGCACACTTGCATGACGAATTTACACTCCCCTTGGGTGGCAACTGTCTGATCGCAGAACAGCAAAATTAGCAGCCCAGCGATCAGTTCTGAAATAGGCCCTTAGCCTGGTCACTTTGGCGAGACGACCCTATGTACCAATGCTGCTTGCAGACAACTCTTTAGTATACCAGAAGTTGCAAAGTCCAAACCTCCTTGCATTGGTTCCTGGTGAAAGCAACCCGTGCACTAGTCCCCATTCCCATGTTCTAGGTCATGTAAATCTTAGCTGCAGGACACAAAACTAGAGATGAGCGGGTTCAGATCTCAGAGAACTGAACCCCCCCCAAACTTCATGATCCGAGCCGGGATCCGAGTCCGGCTGGGGTCTTCCCGCCATACTTGTATCCCAGAACGAGGCAAAATGTCATCATCCCGCTTTCGGATTCTCTTGGGTTTTGGATTCCATATAAGGAGCCGCACGTCGCCACCATTTTCACTCTGGACTTGGGCCCTCATTCCAAGTTGTTCGCTCGCTAGCAGATTTTAGCATCATTGCACACGCTAGGCCGCCGCCCTCTGGGAGTGTATCTTAGCTTAGCAGAATAGCGAACGAAAGATTAGCAGAATTGCTACTAAATAATTCCCTGCAGTTTCTGAGTAGCTCCAGACCTACTCACAGATTGCGATCAGCTCAGTCCGTTTAGTTCCTGGTTTGACGTCACAAACACGCCCTGCATTCGTCCAGCCACTCCCCCATTTCTCCAGCCACTCCTGCGTTTTTACCTGGCACGCCTGCGTTTTTTAGCACACTCCCTGAAAACGGGCAGTTTCCGCCCAGAAACACCCACTTCCTGTCAATCACACTACGATCACTCGAGCGATGAAAAAAACGTCGCTGGAGCTTGTGTAAATCTACAACGTTTTCTGTGAAAGTACTTAGCGCATGCACGCTGCGTACCGTGCACATGCGCATTTTTGCCATTTTTTCACCTAATAGCTGCACTGCGAAAATCGGCAGCGAGCGAACAACTCGGAATGACCACCTTGGAGAGTGAGGGACACAGACCTCTGTCTCCCTGTGGGTAGTGGCATTGGGTGTGCTCTGTACGGATGCTGTTCCTGTCACTGTGTTGTACCTGTGATGTCAGGGGTGCTGCAGCTGTACATGGGTGCTCCTGTCCTGGCTGCTGTGCACTGCCCTCCTGTTTGCTGTGATAATACAGGGGTGCTGGCCCCTGTCTTGTATGCTTTAAAAATTCAGGGGTGCAGTGAAAATAAATGTACACTGGCCCTGTCCTGTATGCTGTAAAAATACAGGGGTACTGCTGCTAAAATAATAGTACACTGGCCTTGTCCTGTATGCTGTAAAAAATAAAGGGGTGCTGTTGTTAAAATAAAAGTACACTGGCCCTGTCCTGTATGCTGTAAAAATACAGGGGTGCTGTTGTTAAAATTTAAGTACACTGGCCCTGTCCTGTATGCTGTAAAAATACAGGGGTGCTTTTGTTAAAATAAAAGTTCACTGGCCCTGTCTTGTATGCTGTAAAAATGCAGGGCTGCTTTGAAAATAAAGGGGCTCTGTTCTGTGTGCTGTAATAATAAAGGGGTGCTGTCCTGTGAAATGGAGAACAAACATTTGGAGGAAACAATGTGAAAGATCAGGAACCACTTCCAGTTCCTAGCAATAGTGCTGAAGCTGCTGCTGTTGCCACCAGTCATGACATTGACAATGCTCAATGTTATAGAGGGCATGAAAAATCCAAGAAGCAAAAATTAATAATCAGTAAAAAAAAAAACATTTTTTGATGAGAAACGTAAAATTGGCAATATGCCATTTACGATACGAAGTGGCAAGGAAAGGCTAAGGCCTTGGCCTATGTTCATGACTGGGGGTTCAACTTCTCATGAGGATGGAAGCTCTTCTCCCTCTCAAAAAATAAAAAAAATAAGCTTGTTAAAGCACAAGAAAAAACAACCGTGCTTTCAGAGATATCACAAATGCCCAAGGAGAGTCCAAGTGTGTCCGCAGTTGCGATGTCTAGTCCTGACCATCCCAAGACTGTCTGGGAAGAGGAAGCTCCTACCACCATTTGCACGCCCCTTGCAAGTGCTGGGAGGAGCACCGCCAGTCCAGTTTCTGATATTGAGATTGAGGATGTCACTGTAGAAGTACACCAGGAAGAGGAGGATATTGGTGTAGCTGGCGCTGAGGGGAAAGTTGATGATGACGATTCTGATGGTGATGTGGCTTGTTTGAATAAGGCACCAGTGGAGACAGTTGTTGGCCATGGGATGAAAAAGCTCATTGTCATGCCTGGGCAAAATACCAAAAATGCCACCTCTTCGGTGTGGAATTATATGTCCACTGACACCTAAATCCCTTCTTCCTGTTGTACCCAAGCTCCTGCAAAACGCACCACCAACTCCCTCAATGTCATTTTCCTCCTCAGTCAGGAACGTAAGTAGTCCTGCAAGCCATGTCACTGGCATGACTGACAAGTCCTCTCCTATCCGGGATTCCTCCAGTGGATCCTTGAATGGTACGCCTACTGCTGCTGCCACTTCTGTTGTTGCTACTGGGAATCAAACGTCATCCCAGAGAGGAAGTCGGAAGACCACTTGTACTATTTCATCAAAGCAATTAACTGTCCAACAGTCCTTTGCGAGGAAGATGAAATATGACAGCAGTCACCCTGTTGCAAAGTGGATTACTGATGCCAAAACAACTATGCTGGTGTTAGACGTGCATCCGGTATCCGCAATTAGTGCAGTGGTATTTAGACAGTTGATGAATGTACTGTGTCCCCGATACTAAATCCCGTCTAGATTCCACTTCACTGAGCAAGCGATTCCCGAACTGTACAGGGACATTAAGAAAAATGTCCTCAGTGTCCTCAAAAATGCAGTTGTACCAACTGTCCACTTACCCACAGACATGTGGACAAGTGGAGCAGGGCAAACTAAGGACTACATGACTGTGACAGCTTACTGAGTAGATGTATCGCCATCCGCAGCAACAACAGCAGCGGCACCAGTAGCAGTATCTCACAAACGCCAACTTGTTCCTAGGCAGGCTACTCTGTGTATCATAAGAGGCACACCGCTGACAACCTCTTACGGAAACTGAAGGACATCATTGCACAATGGCTTACCCCACTTAGACTCTCCTGGGGATTTGTGATATCGGAAGATGCCACCAATATTGTGTGTGCATCACATCTGGGCAAATACCAGCATGTCCCATGTCCCATGTTTTGCACATCCAATTAATTTGGTGGTGCAGAATATTTTTTAAAAAACGACAAGAGCGTGCAAAAGATGCTGTCGGTGGCCTGAAAAACTGTGGGACACTTTCGACATTCATCGACTGCGTGCCGAAGACTTTAGCACCAGCAAACACTCCTAAACCTGCCCTGCCATCACCTGAAGCAAGAGGTGGTAATGAGGTGGAATTCAACACTCTATATGCTTCAGAGGATAGAGGAGCAGCAAAAGGCCATTCAAGCCTATACATCCACCTACAATATAGGCAAAGGAGGGGGAATGCACCTGACTCAAGTGCAGTGGAGAATGATTTCCGTGTTGTGCAAGGTTCTCCAACCATTGGAACTTGCCAAACGTGACGTCAGCTCAGACACTGCCAACTTGAGTCAGGTCATCCCCCTCATCAGGTTTTTGTAGAAGCAGCTGGAGAAATTGAAAGAGTAGCTAAGACGGAGCGATTCCACTAAGTATGTGGGACTTGTGAATGGAGTCCTTCAGCTCAGACACTGCCAGCTTGAGTCAGGTCATTCCCCTCATCAGGCTTTTGCAGAAGCAGCTGGAGAAATTGAAAGTGGAGCTAAGACGGAGCGATTCCACTAAGTATGTGGGACTTGTGAATGGAGCCCTTCATTCGCTTTTTCCAGGATTCAAGGGTGGTCAATCTGTTGAAATCAGAGCACAACATTTTGGCCACCGTGCTCGATCCTAGGTTCCTAGATTTAAAGCCTACATTGTATCTCTTTTCTGACAGACACAAGTCTGCAGAGGTGCAAGGACCTGCTGGTGAGAAAATTGTCAACTCAAGCAGAACGTGACCCGTCAACAGCTCCTCCTTCATTTTCTCCTGCAACTGGGGCTGCGAGAAAAAGAAGAAAATTTCCTAGCCAACCCGCTGGTGGTGATGCAGGGCAGTCAGGAGCGAGTGCTGACATCTGGTCTGGACTGAAGGAGCTGCCAACAATTGAAAGAATTGTGGAGGATTATATCGGTGACAGCATCCAAGTAGGCATGTCAGACAGTCCGTATGTATATTGTCAGGAAAAAGAGGCAATTTGGAGGCCCTTACACAAACTGGCTTTATTTTACCTAATTTGCCCCCCTCTAGTGTGTACTCTGAAAGAGTGTTTAGTGCAGCCGGTAACCTTGTCAGTGATCAGCGTACGAGGTTACTTCCAGAAAATGTGAAGAAGATGATGTTCATCAAAATGAATGATAAATTCCTCCAGGAAGACCTTTACCAGCAATTGCCTCCATAAAGTACACAGGGACCTGTGATAGTGGATGTAGTGCCTTCCACAGCAAAAACAGTAGCAGCACCAGTAGCAGCATCTCACAAACGCCAACTCGTTCCTAGGCAGGCATTGACCGGGAGGCTCCCAAAAATTGTGTAGCACTGTCAGCCACCTGGAACAGTGGGCAAATGTCATGGAGCTGGCCCACTGCCATCCACCCAGCTGCCTACTTATGAGTGAAGTGGTTGGACTTGGCGTCCGATGATACAATTCAAACTGAATAGCGTGGCCACGATGATGCAATAATGCCACCACACCCCCATTATGTCCGTACAGCACCTCATAATTCAAGCCACACACCCACGCTGGCTTCCACTGTGCCAACCAGGCTGCCCCCTCCTGGAGGGGGCATCCAGGAGATTGGCATCTGTGGAATTAGGGGGCATGTTGTCAAAGTCTATTTCTAGTATAGTATAAAACCCACAGAGTTCTATGCTATTTCCCATGCTTTTTTGCAGTATATATATGCTACCACTGGGTAAATTAATCAGACATCATGGTCTGGTCTATCACTGCTATGCAGATAATACACAACTGTACCTGTCCTTTGCTCTGGGTACTAAGAACCCAATGCCAACCCTAAATGGCTGCCTAGCTAAAATCCAGGAGTGGATGTGTAACACTTGGCCGCAAATGAACCCTGATAAAACTCACTGGACCTCTGGAAGTAATATATTTATGCAACAAGACATTATCCTCTGCTGGTTTTCCATGTCCCAGTCTCTCAGCTGTTCTCTCACAGCAGCTTAAGATACAGCTGTGCCGCTGGTTTCACGTAATGCTCCCAAGGGGTCTGTCTCTTTTCTCAGTGACCGCTTTCACCTGCTTCCAACATGTTTCAACACTAATATGGGCCTTTGTCAAGGTGCAGTTGGATGCAACCAGGTCACTGTTATATAGGACTCCAAAGTTAACTTAAATTCATGCACATTCCAAGACAAGGTAACATACATGGAAACATAGAATTTGATGGCAGATAAGAACCACTTGGCCCATCTAGTCTTCCCCTTTTTTATCCTTTAGGTAGTCTCAACCCTATTTGATCCTTAGTTCTTTGTAAGGATATTCATATGTCTATCCCAAGCATGTTTAAATTACTCTACTATCTTAGCCTCTACCACCACTGATGGGAGCAGGGCTGTTTCTAGCCAATTTGGCTCCCAGTGCGAGATTTCAAAATGCGCCCCCCATGACATAAAAAAAATGTGCCCCCCCCACACCTAGATAAAAAAAAAAACTTGCGCGCGCACCCGGAAAGGGGGCGTGGTCTCATCTAAATGGGTGTGGCCTCATCTGAAAAGACTACCTCACAATCCAGTTTTTGACCCTGCTCCAACAGATCACGACCACCACAGGAAAAAAAATTCTACCATATTAAGCCCCACACAGTAATGCCCCCTGCACCATATTATGCCACACACCGCAATGCCGTTGATACATTAAATCCCCACACTACGGCAGGCAAGAGTCCCCATTTCACACATTATGGCAGGTGTCCCCATTTTACACATTGAGAGAGAGATAGAGAGAGAGAATACTTACAGAGGCGATTACCGCTCTTCGGCCCGCCTCACCAGTCGCTCCTCGCGCCGGCCTTTCCCTCTTCCTAACTTGGATCCCCCTCTGTACTCTGCTCGGGGGGGGGGAGTTTTGCGTCGTGACGGGGTTGCGTCGTGACGTAACGACGCAACCACGTCATTCCGTGAAACTCCGCCCCCCGAGCGGGTTACTCGGGGAGAAATAGGAGGGGGAAAAATGGAGCCACAGTTAGTGCCGCGGCGGGCGCCCAGTGCGGTTGCACTGCTCGCCTGCCCCAAGAAACGGCCCTGGATGGGAGAATATTCTCTTTGTCCACTACTCTTTCTGTGAAGTATTTTTCCTTAAATGTCCCCTAAATCTACTTCCCTCCAGTTTCTTTCTCTTCTAAGATCTTTTAGTCTTTCCGGGTAAGTTTTGTGATGTAGGCCATGCACCATTTTAGTTGCCCTTCTTTGTACATTATCTAATGTATTTATATCCTTCTGGAGATATGGTCTCCAGAACTTGATACAGTATTCCTGATGAGGCCATACCCACGGGTGTAGCCAGAACTTTGTGGGCCCCATAGCAGCATTTTAAAGGGGCCCCTGTCCGAATGCTTCTAAAGAGACACCTTTTTTATAGCAGTTGTTAATTTTATGCCCCATAACAGTAACCTAGTGCATTTTCTGAACCATAGTAGTGTCTTAGTTAATGTTATGCATCATAATAGTGCCCTATTACCCCCAATTCACATGATGACATACAGTTCATATTATGTCACATTACTGTGCCCCAGTTCATATTATGCTTCACTATAGTATCTCCACTTCATATTGTGCCACATTACAGTGCCCTAGTTTATTTTATGCCACACTATAGTGCCTCTACTAGATATTGTGCCAAATTGCAGTGCCCTAGTTCATATTATGTAAAATTATAATGCCGTCCAGTTAATTTTTTACCAAATTACAATGAGCAAGTCTAGGAAAATAACTAGATTTATTGAGGCCCCAAGGCAAAAGTTTGCAAGGGGCCCCTATATACCAGCCAATGGTGAAAATTTATATAATTCATTAAACTTTGACAGGGCAGGTGGGCCACTCTCAGCTCTGGTCCCCATAGCAGCTGCACTCCCCAAACCCATGGTACCTACGCCCTTGCCCGTACGCATGACCTACACAGTGGCATTTTACTTAATTTTGCCTGTTACTGATTCCTCTCTCTATGCAACCAAGCATCTGCTTTTCTTTCTCATTGCTTTGTTACACTGCATCGCTGCCTTTAAGTCACTTAAAATAGTGACTCTTACACCCCTTTCCTCCTCCTTGATACTATATTTAGCCTCCCATAAATCCATGCAGTTTGGGATCCTGTAAGTTTTTTGATTTAAGATATTCCACAAATCTTTATTTTAATAGTCTTTCCATTACTTTCCTATCTACTGATGTAAGGCTTACTGGTCTGTAGTTACTTGCTTCTTCCTTGCTTCCACTTTTGTGAAGTGGAACTACATTCACTCTTTTCCAGTCTTCTGGAATTGCACTTGTATCTAGTGACTGGTTGAATAATTCTGTTAATGAGGCCACCAGCACACCTGTAAAATCTTTTAGTATCCTCTGATGTATCAGACCCCATTGATGTATCCTCTTGCAGTTTTGAGAGTTCAGTTAGGATCTTCTCTTCTGAACATATACTTTCAACTACCTAACTTTTAAGAATATCCTTGCAACTTAGTGAATACTGAGCAAAAATAATTATTTGGATGATCTACTATTGCCTTGTCTGTCATCAACAAATTCTCTCCGCCAAAAGCTCACTCTCTTATTATTATTCCTGCATTTGTCTTTCTCCTTTCACTTAAATACTTTAAAAAAAAGTTTTGCCCCCTTTATCTGCTGACTGGGCAATTTTCTCCTCAGCTTGTGCCTTTGCAAGCCTGATCACTTTCTTAGCCTCCTTCTGTCCGGCAAGATACACCTCTTTGTCGTTACTATTTTGAGTCCGCTTATATTTCCTAAAGGCCATCTATTTTGCTTTCACACTAGTTAATACCTCTTTTGTGAACCACAACGGCTTCCTTTTCCTGGTGCTTTTCCTATCCCTTTAGATACAAAGGTCTGTTGCCTTTAGTATTGCACTTTTTAGCTTTTCCCACCTCTCCTGCACTCCTTTCAACTTCATCCAATCTGCCAAGGAATCGCTTACATGGCTCTCCATTTTTGTAAAGTCAGCCTTTCTAAAATCCAACAGCTTTGTTTTTGTTTATATGGTTTAATGAATATATAATACATGGCAATTTAAACACATATTCATTAAAGCAATTCATAATCTTACTACTTTCCAACATTATTCAAAAATAAGTACAAATTAAATGAACCATGTGAGCTCAAATTCTCCATTCAAACCGTGTGGTTGTACGGTGTTTAATTCATATATCATGCACATCTCAGCTCTAGCTGCTGTAGTGCTGCACCTATATCATTCTATCTCCAATTCCTCTTAATAAAATCAATCATTTTTAAACTTTGAATGTATTTTACAAAACACGCATGGCGCAATTTAAAACATCCTTACATACAGTGATTATCCACTCCTTTCCGAATATTACGTAGGTGTTCGCCCACACGCAATTTAAAAGGGTGGCTTGTTCTTCCTACGTATTGTTTCACGCATGCACATTGTATTAAATAAATCACTTTGTAACTATTGCATGATATAAAATGATTTATGTTATATTCTATTTTGGTTGAAGTAGATATACATTTCTCAATCTTACTTCCTTCTTCATTTTTATAATTCCTACAAACAATACACAACCCGCATCTAAAACCAACCTGTAGATTTAATATGTGTTCCCATGGTTTGCTTAGGTGGTACTGCACTTGTCATCGGTAGGTTCTTTACATTTGGAGCCCTTTTATATATGATGTTTGGTTATTCTGAGAGCGCATATTTTAATAGTGGGTCTATTCTCAGCACTCCCCCAGTGTTTTTTCTGTATCATCTGTACAGTATCTTCTTGTAATCCCTATTATAAGTGGTAATAAATGAAGTGGAGAACTCCTTTCTTCCTTCCTTTATATTTCCTTTACTTTAAGGTAGAGATGAGCGGGTTCGGTTCCTCGGGATCCAAACCCCCCAAACTTCACCCATTTTACACGGTTCCGAGGCAGCCTTGGATCTTCCCGCCTTGCTCGGTTAACCAGAATGCGCCAAACGTCATCATCCCGCTGTCGGATTCTCGCGAGATTCGTATTCTATATAAGGAGCCGTGCATCGCCGCCATTTTCACTCGTGCATTGGAGATTGAACGGAGAGGACGTGGCAGCGTACTCTCCCTGAAAAGCTCTGTAATCTGTGCTCAGTGTGCTGCAAATATCTGTGCTCAGTGTGCTGCAAATATCTGTGCTCAGTGTGCTGCAAATATCTGTGCTCAGAGAGCTGCAAATAATCTCTGCTCAGTGTGCTGAAAATATCTACGTTCTCTGCCTGAAAACGCTCCATATCTGTGCTCAGTGTGCTGCAAATATCTGATCAGTGTGCTGCATTGTGGGGACTGGGGACCGCCAGTATAAGTATATACATGATGTGGCCATTCACTGGTACCTGGTGACAGAACGTATACTGGATTCCCCCACAATGTAACTTTATATCTGTCACCTATATACATGATGTGGTCATTCACTGGTACCTGGTGACAGAACATATACTGGATTCCCCCACAGTGTAACTTTATATCTGTCACCTATATACATGATGTGGCCATTCACTGGTACCTGGTGACAGAACGTATACTGGATTCCCTCACAATGTAACTTTATATCTGTCACCTATTTACATGATGTGGTCATTCACTGGTACCTGGTGACAGAACGTATAATGGATTCCCCCACAATGTAACTTTATATCTGTCACCTATATACATGATGTGGCCATTCACTGGTACCTGCTGACAGAACGTATACTGGATTCCCCCACAATGTAACTTTATATCTGTCACCTATATACATGATGTGGTCATTCACTATTACCTGGTGACGGAACGTATACTGGATTCCCCAACAATGTAACTTTATATCTGTCACCTATATACATGATGTGGTCATTCACTGGTACCTGGTGACAGAACGTATACTGGATTCCCCCACAATGTAACTTTATATCGGTCACCTATATACATGATGTGGCCATTCACTGGTACCTGGTGACAGAACGTATACTGGATTCCCCCACAATGTAACTTTATATCTGTCACCTATATACATGATGTGGTCATTCACTGGTACCTGGTGACAGAACGTATACTGGATTCCCCCACAATGTAACTTTATATCGGTCACCTATATACATGATGTGGCCATTCACTGGTACCTGGTGACAGAACGTATACTGGATTCCCCCACAATGTAACTTTATATCTGTCACCTATATACATGATGTGGCCATTCACTGGTACCTGGTGACAGAACGTATACTGGATTGCCCCACAATGTATCTTTATATCTGTCACCTATATACATGATGTGGCCATTCACTGGTACCTGGTGACAGAACGTATACTGGATTCCCCCACAATGTAACTTTATATCTGTCACCTATATACATGATGTGGCCATTCACTGGTACCTGGTGACAGAACGTATACTGGATTCCCCCACAATGTAACTTTATATCTGTCACCTATATACATGATGTGGTCATTCACTTGTACCTGGTGACAGAACGTATACTGGATTCCCCCACAATGTAACTTTATATATGTCACCTATATACATGATGTGGTCATTCACTGGTGCCTGGTGACAGAACGTATACTGGATTCCCCCACAATGTAACTTTATATCTGTCACCTATATACTAGAGATGAGCGGGTTCGGTTCCTCGGAATCCGAACCCGCCCGAACTTCAGGTTTTTTTACACGGGGCCGAGCGACTCGGATCTTCCCGCCTTGCTCGGTTAACCCGAGCGCGCCCGAACGTCATCATCCCGCTGTCGGATTCTCGCGAGGCTCGTATTCTATTGCGAGACTCGGATTCTATATAAGGAGCCGCGCGTCGCCGCCATTTTCACACGTGCATTGAGATTGATAGGGAGAGGACGTGGCTGGCGTCCTCTCCGTTTAGACTAGAGTACTAGAGAGAGACACAAATTTTGGGGAGCATATTATTAGGAGGAGTACTACTTGCTGCTGATAGTGTGACCAGTGACCACCACCAGTTTAATTAATCCGTTCTCTGCCTGATAAAAAACGATACACAGTGTGACACAGTCACATACCATATCTGTGCTCAGCCCAGTGTGCTGCATCATATGTAATACTGTATATCATTATCTAACTGTGCTGAGTGCTCACTGCTCACACAGCTTAATTGTGGGGGAGACTGGGGAGCAGTTATAGCAGGAGTACATATTTTAAGTACAGTGCACACTTTTGCTGCCAGAGTGCCACTGCCAGTGTGACTGACCAGTGACCACTGACCACCAGTATATTGTGATTGTCTGCTGACCACCAGTATAATTGTGATTGTCTGCCTGAAAAAGTTTAAACACTCGTCGTGTGGTGTTTTTAGAAACTGTCAAAGTCAGAAAAATATCACTATGCACACTGCCATATTTGCACCTCATGCGAGTGCCTGTTGCACGTTCATGAGCCCTGCCGTGCGTGCGCATACTCGCCGTCGCGGGCACCCGCAGGCGCACAGTGTGCGCATTTACGGTAAAGTTTATGTGCGTCTAGCGGACGACTCGTTCATAACATATTTTAACTGTATAATGTATTTTGTAGATCATGGTCCCTTTGATAGATTCTGAAAGTTTAGTTAATGTAGCATGTTCATGGACAGAGAGATCCCTCTTTTTCTGATACAAGGGGTCAGACAAGGATTATACAGTGGTGTTTAGTATCCATCGGAAGAGTATTTAATTAGCAATATTCCGGTGTTGGTTTGGAGCAGATTAATCGCTCGTGCGAATAGTTATGGACATAAGAAGTTTATGTCCATTTACTATTATTTGCACTTACTTATCCATGCGGCGGGAAACCTAGTTTCCCACCCACCTGAGCAGTTGGAAGTAGTCACAGCCCACCTGTATGAACCAACCTATGACCTTTTGTTTTAGTGCGAAGACGAATTCCTGTGTCCAATGAACAATGAGATTGTAGGGACCATTGAATTGTATTGTGTGTGGGGCATAAATAGACAAGCCGATCACATCCAGCTCACTCTTCAACGGTTCTCATTGCTGATAATCGGGAGCTGGATGTCCAGAGGCGCATGCGATCGTTCCCCTTTGTGCGTAAGTTTTTCTCCGCAATCATATTGTCTTTCTTGTTATTCTGAGCCATATCTCTCTCTCTCTTCTCTTTCTCTCTCGTTTTTCTTATATAGTTATTGTACTGATATTGTATTTCATGTGTAGTTATCTGGTTAGGTAGTCTATGTTATATTGGTAGTGTATGACTTGTATTGTATTATTCTTTTGAACATTCATTCATTTCCTTAAAAGGCGTTAGACCCTTAGACCGGTATTGTGTGTTCATTATATTTCAGGAGGTAATAGGAGCGTCTCTATCGCTCAAACAGCTTTAGTGTAAACCCGCTTACAAAGTGTTGCATTCTCATCTTATCACTACACCAAGGGTTACTGCATAATACACTGTTTTATGGTATAGTTACAAAGGTTTAACATTGTTAGCGTCTGCGGAACACACTCACATGTTCCAGTAAACGAAGGTTCATAGGGGCCCTGGGTCGAGTACGCCAGCACTAGGGCAGTGTGTAGGTCGTATTGGTCGGCGTGGGCGAGTGAGTGGGGTACTCGGTAAACCGCCACCGTCAGCCTATCGTGAACGTTTTGGTTTTTGTAAGGGTTCGCTGAAGACCCTGATTGAAGGTCAGAGGTGGTGAAAGCAACACCTGCAAATCATGGGGGCCAATTGTTCAGGTAGGGGGCGATCAACCTCGGTTCGGGTTGATTCAGTAAACCGACCAATCGGGTCGGCAAGGTACGTAATGTGTGAAAAATACGGTTCACACACAGAGGTTTTATGTGATGAATGGGAGAGAATGACTGTGCATGACGGGGAGAAGTTCCCAAGAGTAGGCAGCTTTAGCCCAGAAGTGTTACAAAATCTAAGGAGGAGGATATGTCTCATTAAATCAACAAAGAGACGAATCAAACATTATGATTATTTGCAGTTATGGCAACAGGAGGGTGAAATACAGAGAGGATTGGCTCAGGCGGCGGGATCTAATCCTAACAGGAAACTGATAGCCACGGCCCCGCCACCACCATACATATCAGGAGAGAAATTGGTTGCGGAGAATGACGCATTAGGGTGTAACAAACAAACACTTAGCAACTGTGTAAATGTTAATAAGTTAACCAATGCAAGTATTAACCCGTGCAAGTTGTACCCTGTTTTGAACTTTCCCCAGGAGTGTGATCAAGAGGACGAATCGGCAACCATATCGGCGCTCTCTCTAGCAGCCACCATATCAGAAACAACAGTAGGCACGGCCCAACCCTTAAGATTAGTAACAAAGCCCCCTAGCGGAGGGACAGGTGAGGTCGTATCAACGGGTAAGTACGGCACCATACACTATGCTGAAACCATTTCACCACAGGCTGTAGAATCTACACAGAATGATGTTATTAAACTTGCTCCCGTGAGGGTAATAGCAGTTCCAAATGGGAAAACGGACACTACAGGAGTCACTCCTATCAGGAACATTGCCATGTACAGCCCGTTTTCCCGAATGGAATTAAGAACCATAGTGTCTGAATTCCCTGATCCTAGAAAAGATCTAGTTGCTAGCCAGAAATACATCAGAGACCTAGGGAACACTTTAGAGCCCAATAACAAAGACTGGCAGGTATTGCTGAGGGCTTGCTTACCCTCCAATGTCGACTCAGCTCAATTTTTAGCTGACTGTGGATTGGATCAGGATGTACCTCTTACAGATGTGTACAACAAAGACAATGTAAAAAGGATAAGTTTACAGTTAAAGGAGTATTTTCCAGCTGTAGTTAAATGGAACAAGATTTTCCCCATTAAACAAAAAGAGTCAGAAACTGCTGCAGAATATTTTCACAGGGCATTGTTAGATATGGCAAAATACACAGGCATAGAGGACATTAAAACAAACATAAACCATCGAGAAGTAGCAGTATCTGTACTAATGGATGGTTTAAAAGAGGCATTAAAGACAAGGGTACAGACCACGCAACCATGTTGGCGAGGTCTGTCGGCTACTTTGAGAGAGGCAGCTGTGGATCACGATCGGAATATCACCAGACACAGGGAATTACAATGTGATAAGTTAATGGCCGTAAGTATACAGGCCCTGACCACAAGGCTGCCTTTGTATAGATCACCAAACCCTGTGGGTAAGTCAAAAGTGGTAACCTGTTATTTCTGTCATAGAGAGGGACACTTTGCACGAGACTGTAAATCGAGAAACATACAAAAGTCTTATCAACCCCCTAGACAACGACACGACACACGACATTGGGAGCAGGGTCCGCAGAAGCGGAGTTATGAGCCACATGCAGGGGAAACAAAAAGATACCCCCCGAACAGAGACTGGCAAGCCTCTGGTAGTTCCCATTTAACCCCTTCACAAGTAGTTGCTGCCAGCGGGATTCAGGGAGGTCACCTACCCAATAGGGGTGTGGCCATACCTGCAATCTGCAGCCAGTAAAATTGATTGCAAGTCTTGCAATTTATGTAGCTGGTAAATCATTAAACTTTCTTGTAGATACGGGGGCGGCCAAATCAGTGATAAATTCGACAGTGGGCATGAGAACCACTGGTAAGACAGTTCCAGCCATAGGAGTAACGGGAGTAGTCCAGCATTACCCTGTTAGCAAACCAGCCGAGATTACAGTAGGGCCTTTACATACCAAGCATTCCTTTTTGCTGGCTGCATCGGCACCGACTAATCTCCTGGGAAGAGACTTATTGTGCAAAATGGGGTGCGTCATTTATTGTACTCCTGAAGGTGTATTCTTGGACATACCTGAGAATCACGCTCAGGAAGTGCGAGACATGTTAGACTCCCCATCAAAATTAATGTCACATACCATTGTGACAAATAGGACTCCATCCCAAGTAGAAGAAATGACATCCCAGATACCAGAGTCACTGTGGACTAAAGACGGACAAGACACTGGATTGATGGCAAACGTAGCTCCAGTAGTTGTGCAAGTAAAAGATGGTAGGATAGCTCCAAAAATCCCACAATACCCTCTGAAGCCAGAGGTGGAGTTAGGAGTATATCCAGTAATAGAGCGCTTGCTACAACAGGGCATTCTGGTAAGAACGTCCAGCACTGCCAATAGTCCCATCTTCCCTGTGAAAAAGAGTGGGGGGAGGGGTTACCGGCTAGTGCAGGATCTAAGGGGGATTAACAAAATAGTTGAGAGTCAGTTCCCCGTAGTGCCAAATCCAGCTGTCATCCTTATGCAAATCCCTCCCACTGCGAAATTTTTCACTGTTATTGACCTCTGCTCCGCTTTCTTTTCGGTACCTCTGCACCCTGACAGTCAATATTTGTTTGCATTTACATACAGAGGAGTCCAATACACATGGACTCGATTACCACAAGGTTTCATAGACAGTCCAAGTATATTTTCCCAGGCTTTGCATGATTGTTTACAGTCTTTCCAACCAGAGAGTGGATCAGTATTAATACAGTACGTGGATGATCTACTACTGTGTTCTGATTCAGTGGAAGCATCCCTGAAGGATACGAAACAGCTCCTGTTTCATCTTTCAGACACAGGACACAAGGTTTCCAAAGACAAGTTACAATTATGCCAAACTAAAGTAAAATACTTGGGACACTGTCTAACACAAGGACTGAGACACCTGACCGCTGATAGAATTCAAGCAATTAGAGACATGACTCTGCCACAAACCCAGCAACAGATCAGAACATTTTTAGGAATGTGTGGGTATTGCCGTAACTGGATCCCAGGGTTTTCCATTCTAGCATTACCTTTGCAGGAGATGGTTTCCTCAAACAAGCCTGATCGGATTTCGCATACAGACGAGTCCGAGATGGCATTTGAGAGACTTAAATAGTGCCTAACGCAGGCACCAGCATTAGGTATGCCAGACTATGGGAAACCCTTTGAGCTGTACGGAACAGAAAGTGCTGGTTGCGCGGCAGGCGTCCTAACCCAAAAGCACGGTGATGCCAGCAGGCCAGTAGCATACTACAGCGCTCAGCTAGATACGGTAGCGCGATCCCTCCCCACATGCTTGCGAAGCGTTACTGCGATAGCATTGCTAGTAACGAAAAGCGAAGACGTAGTGCTAGGTCACAACCTCACAATTCATACACCACATGCAGTGTCAGCCTTGCTAAATTCCGCCCAAACCAGGCACGTCTCATCAGCGCGGTTTACAAGATGGGAATTGGCACTAATGGCCCCCGTAAACATCACCATAAGGAGATGCAGTGCATTAAATCCTGCAACATATCTCCCAGGTGTGCCTGGACAGGCACAAAGGGTGGAGGATGAGAGTGGTGGGGAAGGAGAATTTAATACAAAGGAGGACACACATGATTGTATGGAATATTTGACCCAAAATTTTACCGCAAGGCCTGACATCAGTGACAACCCACTGGAAGATGTAGATCTGACCTTCTACACGGATGGTAGTTGTCACAGACAGTCGGACTCGGGAGACTTGTGTACTGGATACGCAGTCGTAGATAACCAAGGCACCATAGAAGCAGAACCGCTAGGCCCACCGCACTCAGCCCAGGTTGCTGAACTGGTCGCCCTAACCAGAGCATGTGAATTGGCTAAGGGCAAATCAGCCAATATCTACACCGACTCTAGATACGCATTCGGGGTAGTCCATGATTTCGGAGCCCTATGGCGCCTCAGAAATTTCATGACGGCAGCTGGTACACCGGTAGCGCATGCAGCTCACATCAAAAGGCTTCTAACAGCGATACAGGAACCCGACAGAGTGGCTGTTATCAAGTGTAAAGCACACACATATAGCCAGGACCCAGTATCACTTGGTAACAGCCGAGCAGATGAAGCTGCTAAGTTAGCAGCTGGTACCCCCAGACAGACAGACACCACACAACTGATGGTATTCAATACCATCAACACACAGAAGTTGTGTGAAATGCAAAATTTGTGTTCCACACAGGAAAAGGCAGTCTGGAAGGCAAAAGGATATGGCCAGGAGTCCTCAGGACTCTGGACGGATGGACAAGGTAAACCAGTGGCCCCCAGAGCATATCTTCCATGTTTAGCTGAGGCAGCACATGGGCTGACTCATCTGGGCAGGGAGGGAATGTGTAAGTTGGTAAGAGCATATTGGTGCGCCCCAGGATTTTCATCTCATGCAGGTAAGAGAGCAATGTCATGCCTTACCTGTTTGAGAAAGAATATTGGAAAGGCAATACCAACAGAACCATCTCATATCCCTCCTACAGGCGGACCTTTTCAGGTAATACAGATTGACTTTATCCAATTACCTCCTTGTCGAAATTTGAAATATGTACTTGTTTGTATAGATGTGTTCTCAAATTGGGTCGAAGCATTTCCTGCGGCCACAAATACCGCTATGTTTACTGCTAAGAAAATTGTGCAGGAATTTGTATGCAGATATGGTATCCCTAGAATAATTGAAAGTGATAGGGGTACCCATTTTACAGGTGATGTCTTTCAAGGAATGTGTAAGTTGATGGGAATTGATAGCAAGCTGCACACTGCATACCGTCCACAGGCAAGTGCGAAGGTGGAAAGAGTGAACAGCACTATTAAAAATAAACTGAGCAAAGTTATGGCAGAGACAGGATTGACATGGCCAGAAGCTTTACCCATTGTACTATACAGCATCAGAACCACTCCCAGGTCCCCTCTTAATCTGTCTCCCTTTGAAATCTTGTTTGGTCGACAACCGCATGTTATGATTAACCCTCAGGATGATTTAAAGTGTAACAATGAAGTGACTGTAAAATACTTGATTAACATGAGTAAACAGCTAAGGAATCAAAATGATAATTTGAAGTTGGTGATTCCTGATTTACCAGATAGTAATTGTCATGACATTGAACCTGGGGATTATGTAATGATACGGAATTTTCTACGCTCAGGTTGCCTTGTTGACAGATGGGAAGGACCATACCAAGTCTTATTGACTAGCACTACAGCATTGAAGGTTGCCGAGAGAGAGACTTGGGTTCATTCGTCCCATTGTAAGAAGGTTGCTGATCCAGAGAGGTCCCGTGATAAGGAACAGACGGTAGAGGAAGTTGTATCACTGGAGTGTCTGTTCCAGGAGGACTGAGGCGGCACCTGAGCATTGAAAATCACAAGATCAAAAGCAGTTGTCGATTCCCTGTTCCCTTTTATTGTTTTTCTCCACTTCCCATCCCCTCTCCCTCAACTATTTTTTTTCCCCCTTCTCATTCTTCTCCGTTTCCTCCTACAAGATGGACTTGCCTCAAGAGACTGTGATCCGGATTTTCCTGTTAACCATGATGTTGGCCAGAGCAGTCTGTTCCGGCGAGAGTACCATGGAGGTCGAGAGAGGTTCTGGAATGGGTTCTGATGACAGAGATGGAGGCGTAGTTTTCCGAGAACAACATAATCAACAAGCAAAGGCGAGTATCAGAAAACGATCCGATAACCTAGACCATAGAAGGAATTGTGAAGGATTGTTAGCTGAAGAAAACTGTATCTGTAGGCTCTGTGACAATGTAGTTGAGGATGGATGCATCAAGAAATGTCAGTCTAGTTTTAATATCCACATGGACCGGCATCCATTGAGTGACTATCACTCCTTAGTGGGTAATGTGTTGATAAGGCAGAATATTTATCTTATATAATACCCTTTATGAGGTCTAAGAACACTGTACGCTATCTACGTATGAAGT
Organism: Pseudophryne corroboree; assembly: GCF_028390025.1. Classification (NCBI taxonomy): domain Eukaryota; kingdom Metazoa; phylum Chordata; class Amphibia; order Anura; family Myobatrachidae; genus Pseudophryne; species Pseudophryne corroboree. Next base: position 21,962,640 of record NC_086453.1, on the reverse strand, counting down.
ACCGTAAGGGTACGCACGTTGCGTAACAATCGCTTAGCCGTGGTCGAGACGCTCAAGCGTCACGTTCGCTCACGGCCAAGAGATTACAGGCAGGCACGCTATTGGCTGCCGACTAACTTAATGATTCGCTATAGCGTAGCGGACGCTCGAGACCACGAGGAGATCACCAGCGGCGCTGACGCTCACAATATTAAACCTTTGTATCTAAACCATAAACAGTGTGTTGTGCAGTAAAACCTTAGTGTAATGTTAGAGTGTAAATGCAACACAGAATAACCTTATTACCTTTAAAGCTGTTCGAGCGTCACCGACGCTCTGAGAATACTTAACACTATAAGAAATACACAGATACCTGGGCTTAGGGTCCAACGCCTAATATATATATATTATGAACGATATACTTGCAAAAGAATTAATACAAATACAAATCATACACTACAATATAACATAGACTACCTAACCAGATAACTACACAGGAAATACAATACAATTACTATTTAAAAGAGAATAAGAGAGAAAGAGGAGAAGAGAGAGAGAGAGAGAAATTGGCCCACAATAACAAGAGAGAAACAGTATGATTACGGAGAAAAACTTACGCACAAGGGAAACGATCGCATGCGCCTCTGGACATCCAGCTCCCGATTTTCAGCAATGATAACCGTTGAAGAGTGAGAGCTGGATGTGATCGGCCTGTCTATTTATGCCCCACACACAATGCAATTCAATGGTCCCTACAATCTCATTGTTCATTGGACACAGGAATTCCTCCTCGCATTATAACAAAAGGTCATAGGTTGATTCATACAGGTGGGCCGTGACTATTTCCAACAGCTCAGGTGGGAGGGAAACTGGGTTTCCCGCCGCATGGGTAATAAAGTGCAAATACAGTAAATGTTCATAAACTTCTTATGCCCATAACTATTCGCACGAGCGATTGATCCGCTTCAAACCAACACCGGAATATTGCTAATTAAATACTCTTCCGATGGGTACTAAACACCACTGTATTACTCCTGTCTGACCCTTCGTATCAAACAAAGAGGGATTTCTCTGTTCACGAACATTCTATATTATCCAAACTTTCAGAATCTATCAAAGGGACCATGATCTACAAAATACATTATATAGTGAAAATATGTAACGATTGAGTCGCACGCTACGATCACATAAACTCTACCGTAAATACGCATACCGTGCGCCTGCGGGTGCCCGCGACTGTGAGTATGCGCACGTACGGGAGAGCGTACGCATGCGCAGCACGGACCTGTGTGAGGTGCAAATATGGTAGTGTGCATAGAGATATTTTTCTGACTTTGACAGTCCACCCTTTGGCAGTCAACAATAACTGCCACCTTCTAAAACCTTTCAAGAAGAGAAAAATATATGTCAGGGGTTAATACATTTACATGGTTGGGTAGGGGAGGAGAGGAGAAGGTAGGAAAAGGGTATGACCTAGTGAGATAGCAGAAGCATGTGTGTATGAATCCGTGCTTGGGGGTCATGTATCATCGTGCCGTACGTGTTTTAAATCAAGCTTCGAGGTATTGCGAAGTATACATTTGAATTCCTTCTTATCCCGTGGTACGGGTCTGTGGATGGGCTGTCAAACTTTACCGAGCTCTTTTCGGCTTTGGTTGTAACAAAATGGGGGAGCACCTTTTAGTTGATGATACATGAATGGGGGAGATATGTGATTGCTGATATCTGTGCCTGTATTCCCTATCGACTATGTGTGTCATTACCTGAGGGTTGTAGAAATGAAGAAAAGACATAATTACGGTAAATGCGGTGGTATTCTATGTCAGGTAAATGTACATTCGTCGATTGAGGTCTTGTTTGGTGTCTGTTGAATGCAGTCTTCTTTGTGCTTTTGCCCATAAAGTGCGAGCAAAAGCTGTCAATGTCCATAGATTTACAAAAGTGTTGGGCTAGCGTAATTTTAAAATTTCTAGGGAAACTGGGGATCCATGGCATAGTTCATCAAAATCTGTGTATCAGGTTGTCAAAACTTCTTCTTTAATCCATCTGTTGTCTGTATATCGGCTCATCAAATTCCTCGTCCAAGTGGGTCTTTTTACCTTGGAGGAAACGGAAAAACAGGTGAAAGAAACGGACCGTAGAAATCGCATTTTCATCACATCATTGTTTCTACATTTGGATCGTAAATCAAATCCATTGGAATTACAGTTTCCTCACTCCTTAAACTCATTACCCTAGTACGACGATTGCACCTAATCAAAGCCTGACCGCATCTAAATATCAAACCAATCGTTATGATAACACCTAAGATACATAGGAGAAACTTCCCAACATCCATTATGACTCCTTGAGCCCAGTCTCCTAAACCAGAGAACCAATTTCGCGGGTTCAACCATGACACCCAACCAGTCAGCTCATTACCTACAGCAGCAAGAGTGAGATTGTGTCTCCTGCGAAATTCCCACTTCAGTTGGAGAATATCGTCCATCTTTTGGTCTATGACCTCGACCGGGTCCTCGGTGCTATTCGTAATATATGTGCAACATTTCACGCCGTATTGTGTTGCCAGTGTGACACAATATCCGCCTGTCACTGCTGTGAGGTAATTAAGAACCATTCTATGCTGTACCAGTTCTGTTTTATAAGCCTGAAGTTCTCTTCCAGTATACCTAAACGTGTCATCATACATTTCAGTGATATTATCTAACAAATTGGCGAGCGCAGAAATATATTTATAATTCAACACTCCTCTGGCGGTGCGAGTGATGTCTAACGTGATTAGTAACTGAATCCCGGTGGATTCATGGATCATGTCAGAGGCCGGATGCTCTGTTCTTTCTATCAGGTGCCGTTTAATGATGTGCTCGTAATGAGTATGAGTATAAGGAGTTTGGGCAACACGGTGTATGTCTTTCATTTTGTCATGTGATACAGTCATTACTTCAGGCAGTACTTTTCCAATATAACACAATCCTTCAGAGTTTGGGGCAAGCCACTTATACGCCTTTCTCCCGCATATGAAATATGCATCATCGGGGAGAACATATGGGACGGAGTAGGACATAACCATATTACACACCTTCCATGTGAAATATCCTAACCCTAATTCTTCCATCTGCTTAGTACACGTATCAGGTTGTACGATATGTGCACAGTATCCTGGTGATACCTCTCCAACTCTCGTAATCCTATTTCCTAAGGTATACCTATACCGGAAAGATTTTCCTCTACTGGCTATGTGGCGTATAAGCTCTGTATCTGTAGGCATTCTATCTGCTCTATGCGAAAAGGTCATGGTTTGATTACTCCATGACACTTCCCAATTTCCCGGCTTTCGGGGATTGGAGATGTTAAAGCATAATAGGGACCTATCCACATGGTATTGGTGGAGCTTTAAACTAGGAGGGCTGGAGATATTAAACCTCCTGTCCACCGGTCTCCCACCACTTAACTCAAGTACCTCCCCTAACGTTAAAGGAAATGGTACTAGCCCTGATTTGCTATGACCTTGAGGTACTTGAGAGCATACCCAACAATCTGTTTTATTTAACACACTACCCACTAAGGAGTGATAGTCACTCAATGGATGCCGGTCCATATGGATATTAAAACTGGATTGGCATTTCTTTATGCACCCATCCTCAATGACATTGTTACAAAGCCGACAGATACAGTTTTCTTCAGCTAACAATCCTTCACAATTCCTTCTATGGTCAATGCTATCGGATCGTTTTCTGATACTCGCCTTTACTTGTTGGTTAAGTTGTTCTTGGAAAACTACGCCTCCATCTCTGTCATCAGAACCCATTCCAGAACCTCTCTCGACCTCCATGGTACTCTCGCCGGAACAGACTGCTCTGGTCAACATCATGGTCAACAGGAAAATCCGGATCACAGTCTCTTGGGGCAAGTCCATCTTGTAGGAGGAAACGGAGAAGAATGAGAAGGGGGAAAAAAATAATTGAGGGAGATGGGATGGGAAGTTGGAGAAAAACAATAAAAGGGAACAGGGGATCGACAACTGCTTTTGGTCTTGTGATTTTCAATGCTCAGGTGCCACCTCAGTCCTCCTGGAACAGACACTCCAGTGATACAACCTCTACCGTCTGTTCCTTATCACGGGACCTCTCTGGATCAGCAACCTTTTTACAGTGGGACGAATGAACCCAAGTCTCTCTCTCAGCAACCTTCAATGCTGTAGTGCTAGTCAATAAGACCTGGTATGGTCCCTCCCATCTGTCAATAAGGCAACCTGAGCGTAGAAAATTCCGTATCATTACATAATCCCCAGGTTCAATGTCATGACAATTACTATCTGGTAAATCAGGGATCACTAACTTCAGATTATCATTTTGATTCCTTAACTGTTTACTCATGTTAATCAAGTATTTTACAGTCACTTCATTGTTACACTTCAAATCATCCTGAGGGTTAATCATAACATGCGGTTGTCGACCAAACAAGATTTCAAAAGGAGACAGATTAAGAGTGGACCTAGGAGTGGTTCTGATGCTGTACAGTACAATGGGTAAAGCTTCTGGCCATGTCAATCCTGTCTCTGCCATCACTTTACTCAGTTTATTTTTAATAGTGCTGTTCACTCTTTCCACTTTCGCACTCGCCTGTGGACGGTATGGAGTGTGCAGCTTGCTATCAATTCCCATCAATTTACACATTCCTTGAAAGACATCACCTGAAAAATGGGTACCCCTATCACTTTCGATAATTCTAGGGATACCATATCTACATACAAATTCCTGCACAATTTTCTTAGCAGTAAACATAGCGGTATTTGTGGCCGCTGGAAATGCTTCGACCCAATTTGAGAAAACATCTATACAAACAAGTACATATTTCAAATTTCGACAAGGGGGTAATTGAATAAAGTCAATCTGTATTACTTGGAAAGGGCCGCCGGCAGGAGGGATATGAGATGGTTCTGTAGGTATTGCCTTTCCGATGTTCTTTCTCAGACAGGTAAGGCATGACATTGCCCTTTTACTCGCATGAGATGAAAATCCTGGGGCACACCAATATGCTCTTACCAACTTGCACATCCCTTCCTTGCCCAGATGAGTCAGCCCGTGAGCTGCCTCAGCTAGACATGGAAGGTATGCTTTGGGGGCCACTGGTTTACCGTGTCCATCCGTCCAGAGTCCTGAGGACTCCTGACCATATCCTTTTGCCTTCCAGACTGCCTTTTCCTGTGTGGAACACAAATTTTGCATCTCACACAACTTCTGTGTGTTGATGGTATTAAATACCATCAGTTGTGTGGTGTCTGTCTGTCTGGGGGTAGCAGCTGCTAATTTAGCCGCTTCGTCTGCTCGGCTGTTACCAAGTGATACTGGGTCTTGGCTATATGTGTGTGCTTTACATTTGATAACAGCCACTCTGTCGGGTTCCTGTATCGCTGTTAGAAGCCTTTTTATGTGAGCTGCATGCGCTACCGGTGTACCAGCTGCCGTCATGAAATTTCTGAGGCGCCATAGGGCTCCGAAATCATGGACTACCCCGAATGCGTATCTAGAATCGGTGTAGATATTGGCTGATTTGCCCTTAGCCAATTCACATGCTCTGGTTAGGGCGACCAGTTCAGCAACCTGGGCTGAGTGAGGTGGGCCTAGCGGTTCCGCTTCTATGGTGCCTTGGTCGTCTACGACTGCGTATCCAGTACACAAGTCTCCCGAGTCTGACTGTCTATGACAACTACCGTCCGTGTAGAACGTAAGTTCTGCATCTTCCAGTGGGTTGTCACTGATGTCAGGCCTTGCGGTAAAATTTTGGGTCAAATATTCCATACAATCATGAGTGTCTTCCTTTGTATTAAATTCTCCTTCCCCACCACTCTCATCCTCCACCCTTTGTGCCTGTCCAGGCACACCTGGGAGATATGTTGCAGGATTTAATGCACTGCATCTCCTTATGGTGATGTTTACGGGGGCCATTAGTGCCAATTCCCATCTTGTAAACCGCGCTGATGAGACGTGTCTGGTTTGGGCAGAATTTAACAAGGCTGACACTGCATGTGGTGTATGAATTGTGAGGTTGTGACCTAGCACGACGTCTTCGCTTTTTGTTACTAGCAATGCTATTGCAGCAACGCTTCGCAAGCATGTGGGGAGGGATCGCGCTACCGTATCTAGCTGAGCGCTGTAATATGCTACTGGCCTGCTGGCATCACCGTGCTTTTGGGTTAGTACGCCTGCCGCGCAACCAGCACTTTCTGTTCCGTATAGTTCAAAGGGTTTCCCATAGTCTGGCATACCCAATGCTGGTGCCTGCGTTAGGCACTGTTTAAGTCTCTCAAATGCTGTCTCAGACTCGTCTGTATGCGAAATCCGATCAGGTTTGTTTGAGGAGACCATTTCCTGCAAGGGTAACGCTAGGATGGAAAACCCTGGGATCCAATTACGGCAATATCCACACATTCCTAAAAATGTTCTGATCTGTTGCTGGGTTTGGGGCAGAGTCATGTCTCTAATTGCTTGAATTCTATCAGCGGTCAGGTGTCTCAGTCCTTGTGTTAGACAGTGTCCCAAATATTTTACCTTAGTTTGGCATAATTGCAACTTGTCTTTGGAAACCTTGTGTCCTGTGTCTGAAAGATGAAACAGGAGCTGTTTCGTATCCTTCAGGGATGCTTCCAATGAATCAGAACACAGTAGTAGATCATCCACGTACTGTATTAATACTGATCCACTCACTGGTTGGAAAGACTGTAAACAATCATGCAAAGCCTGAGAAAATATACTTGGACTATCTATGAATCCTTGTGGTAATCGAGTCCATGTGTATTGGACTCCTCTGTATGTAAATGCAAACAAATATTGACTGTCAGGGTGCAGAGGTACCGAAAAGAAAGCGGAGCAGAGGTCAATAACAGTGAAAAATTTCGCAGTGGGAGGGATTTGCATTAGGATGACAGCTGGATTTGGCACTACGGGGAACTGACTCTCAACTATTTTGTTAATCCCCCTTAGATCCTGCACTAGCCGGTAACCCCTCCCCCCACTCTTTTTAACAGGGAAGATGGGACTATTGGCAGTGCTGGACGTTCTTACCAGAATGCCCTGTTGTAGCAAGCGCTCTATTACGGGATACACTCCTAACTCCACCTCTGGCTTCAGAGGGTACTGCGGGATTTTTGGAGCTATCCTACCATCTTTTACTTGTACAACTACCGGAGCTACGTTTGCCATTAATCCAGTGTCCTGTCCATCTTTAGTCCAAAGTGACTCTGGTATCTGAGATGTCATTTCTTCTACTTGGGAGGGAGTCCTATTTGTCATAATGGTATGTGACATTAATTTTGACGGGGAGTCTAACATGTCTCGCACTTCCTGAGCGTGATTCTCAGGTATGTCCAAGAATACACCTTCAGGAGTACAATAAATGACACACCCCATTTTACACAGTAAGTCTCTTCCCAGGAGATTGGTCGGTGCCAATGCAGCCAGCAAAAAGGAATGCTTGGTATGTAACGGCCCTACTGTAATCTCGGCTGGTTTGCTAACAGGGTAGTGCTGGACTACTCCCGTTACCCCTATGGCTGGAATTGTCTTACCAGTGGTTCTCATGCCCACTGTCGAATTTATCACTGATTTGGCCGCCCCTGTGTCTACAAGAAAGTTTAATGATTTACCAGCTACATTGATTGCAATTTCTGGTTCACTTCCAAGGCTTGCAATCAATTTTACTGGCTGCAGATTACAGGTATGGCCACACCCATATTGGGTATGGTGACCTCCCTGAATCCCGCTGGCAGCAACTACTTGTGATGGAGTTAATTGGGAGCTACCAGAGGCTTGCCAGTCTCTGTTCGGGGGGTATCTTTTTGTTTCCCCTGCATGTGGCTCATAACTCCGTTTCTGCGGACCCTGCTCCCAATGTCGTGTGTCGTGTCGTTGTCTAGGGGGTTGGTATGAGTTTCGTGAATTTTTCATTCTACAATCTCGTGCCATGTGTCCCTGTTTATGACAAGAATAACAAGTTACCACATTTGACTTACCCACAGGGTTTGGTGATATAAACAAAGGCTGCCTTGTGGTCAGGGCCTGTATACTTACTGCCATTAACTTATCACCTTGTTGTTCCCTGTGTCTGGTGATGTTCCTATCGTGATCAATAGCAGCCTCTCTCAAAGTAGCCACAGACAGACCTCGCCAACATGGTTGTGTGGTCTGTACCCTAGTCTTCAATGACTCTTTTAAACCATCCATCAGTACCGATACTGCTACTTCTCGATGGTTTATGTTTGTTTTAATGTCCTCTATGCCTGTGTATTTTGCCATCTCTGATAATGCTCTGTGAAAATACTCTGCAGCTGTTTCTGACTCCTTCTGTTTAATGGAGAATATTTTGTTCCATTTAACTACGGCTGGGAAATACTCCTTTAACTGTAAACTTATTCTTTTTACATTATCTTTGTTGTACACATCTGTAAGAGGTACATCCTGATCTAATCCGCAGTCAGCTAAAAATTGAGTTGCGTCAACATTGGAGGGTAAACATGCTCTCAGCAATACTTGCCAATCTTTATTGTTGGGCTCTACCGTGTTACCTAGGTCTCTGATGTATTTTTGGCTGGCAACTAAGTCTTTTCTAGGGTCAGGGAATTCAGACACTATGGTCCTTAATTCCATTTGGGAAAATGGGCTGTACATGGCAATGTTCCTAACAGGAGTGACTCCTGAAGTGTCTGTTTTCCCATTTGGAACTACTATTACCTTAACAGGATTAACTCTAACAACCTCATTCTGTGTAGATTCTACAGGCTGTGGTGAAATAGTTTCAGCATAGTGTATGGTGCCGTACTTACCCGTTGATACGACCTCACCTATCCCTCCGCTAGGGGCCTTTGTTACTAATCTCGGGGGTGGAGCTGTGCCTACTGTGGTCTCTGCTATGGTGGCTGTTAGAGAGAGCGCTGAAATTGTTGCCGATTCGTCCTCTTGATCACACTCCTGAGGAAAGTTCAAAACAGGGTACAACTTGCACGGGTTAATACTTGCATTGGTTAATTGGTTAACATTATCTTTAACATTTACACAGTTGCTAAGTGTTTGTGTGTTACACCTTAGTGCGTCATTCTCCGCAACCAATTTCTCTCCTGATATGTATGGTGGCGGTGGGGCCGTGGCTATCAGTTTTCTGATTGAGCCAGATCCCGCCGCCTGAGCCAATCCTCTCTGTATGTCACCCTCCTGTTGCCACAACTGTAAATAATCATAATGCTTGATTCGTCTCTTGGCTGATTTAATGAGACATATCCTTCTCCTTAAATTCGTTAACACTTCTGTGCTGAAGCTACCTACTCTTGGGAATTTCTCCCCGTCATGTATTGTCATTCTCTCCCATTCATCACATAAAACCTCTGTGTGTGAACCGTATTTTTCACACATCACGTACCTTGCCGACCCAACTGGTCGGTTCACTGAATCAACCCGAACCGAGGTTGATCGCCCCCTACCTGAACAAGTGGCCCCCATAGTTCGAAGGAGTTGCTTTATTCAGCCAACCCTTACGCAAACCAAAATGTTCAAAATAGGCTGACGGTGGCGGTTTACCGAGTACCCCACTCACTCGCCCACGCCGACCAATACGACCTGATCACACCGATATGGTGCTGGCGTACTCGACCCAGGGCCCCTGCGACCTGAACCTCTATTTACTGGAACCTGTGAGGGTGATCCGAAGAACACTTACTCTTTCCAGTAACTATTGGTTGTTGGATAGTTCCTGAGTGAGCAGCGAACCTCCCTTAAAATAAAAAAAATTACACAAATCACGTTAGAATGTACAAATAGCGTTTATGACCTTCGTACACAAATAGTACCGGTCAGGTTTACTAATGCACACAATTACGTGCGGTACAATCGTTCAGCACATAAGCAACTAATCTTATGTACGGAGCGACCAGTGGAATCGAAAATTGCGGCTGCGAATTCCTTCAGCCAGAGCTTGTATGGCCTATATGGGTGTTGCACCAACCCTTTCTTGGTGTTGTGCCTGTGGACTGTATAGCGGACTTCCTTGTCTGCTGTACCTAAACCTGCTGGTCTGCTATGACCTCCTGGTCTGTTACAGTATGACCTCCTGGTCTGCTACACTCTAATGCTCAAATTGTATGTTTTAACCAGGGATGCCTCCCTAGCCACCATGTACGTCACTTACACGCATGTACCTCACGAGAACTCGACTTTTCTTGTGGTTCAACCTCAAAAAATTGTAAAAACAAACACTCACTCACCACATGTACACTTTTGTTTCTATTTCTATTTCTGCGCAGAAATTTCTCTTTAGACCAGATGTGTTACGAATTAGGAGAAGGATCTATTAATTTAAATTTCGAATGTTAAAATAGATTTGCGCGATTTATCGCCTTGCGTTATTTACCGCGTTGCGCTATTTATCGCGTTGAGAGGAGGAAAAAAAAACTTGTGATTTGAGTTATGAGGGCGTACCCGGACGCTCCGCTGCGTGATATACGCTGCGTGCGTCGGCCTTTGGTTTGCGTACGCAAGTCCTTTGTTAGAGACACGTGTACGCAAAGCAAAGATCCACCGTAACACAATTTATACGTTTATCAATGTAGATGATCCTTTATCATCTACCGCACACCACACTGACTTCGCCTTATCTTTCAGGCAGAGCTGTGTGTTTGTCTATACTTTAACTATGTTACCTTTACTCTTAAACTATGAAATAGCGGCAAATCTCTCTTAGCACGTTTATCAACTATACAATAGCAAACAGGAGAGTGATATATGAAAATACACGAATGAAAAGAAATGCAGATATGTGCGTGTGTACACAAGACAGAAAAATAAACAGTTTTAAAAGAGACTAGCGTGTTGTTCTTACCTCCGGTTCCCGGATTCCTTCAGCACCCTTTACTAAGAGAAGCAGACGCTTATCCAAACAGCACTACGAGGAATATGATCTCCCGCCCTTTGCTGCTGGATAATGTCTGCTGAAATTACCTAGTGCAGATATGTGAAGGACGGGCGAGCCCGCAATTGATAAGGCAGAATATTTATCTTATATAATACCCTTTATGAGGTCTAAGAACACTGTACGCTATCTACGTATGAAGTACCGTAAGGGTACGCACGTTGCGTAACAATCGCTTAGCCGTGGTCGAGACGCTCAAGCGTCACGTTCGCTCACGGCCAAGAGATTACAGGCAGGCACGCTATTGGCTGCCGACTAACTTAATGATTCGCTATAGCGTAGCGGACGCTCGAGACCACGAGGAGATCACCAGCGGCGCTGACGCTCACAATATTAAACCTTTGTATCTAAACCATAAACAGTGTGTTGTGCAGTAAAACCTTAGTGTAATGTTAGAGTGTAAATGCAACACAGAATAACCTTATTACCTTTAAAGCTGTTCGAGCGTCACCGACGCTCTGAGAATACTTAACACTATAAGAAATACACAGATACCTGGGCTTAGGGTCCAACGCCTAATATATATATATATTATGAACGATATACTTGCAAAAGAATTAATACAAATACAAATCATACACTACAATATAACATAGACTACCTAACCAGATAACTACACAGGAAATACAATACAATTACTATTTAAAAGAGAATAAGAGAGAAAGAGGAGAAGAGAGAGAGAGAGAGAAATTGGCCCACAATAACAAGAGAGAAACAGTATGATTACGGAGAAAAACTTACGCACAAGGGAAACGATCGCATGCGCCTCTGGACATCCAGCTCCCGATTTTCAGCAATGATAACCGTTGAAGAGTGAGAGCTGGATGTGATCGGCCTGTCTATTTATGCCCCACACACAATGCAATTCAATGGTCCCTACAATCTCATTGTTCATTGGACACAGGAATTCCTCCTCGCATTATAACAAAAGGTCATAGGTTGATTCATACAGGTGGGCCGTGACTATTTCCAACAGCTCAGGTGGGAGGGAAACTGGGTTTCCCGCCGCATGGGTAATAAAGTGCAAATACAGTAAATGTTCATAAACTTCTTATGCCCATAACTATTCGCACGAGCGATTGATCCGCTTCAAACCAACACCGGAATATTGCTAATTAAATACTCTTCCGATGGGTACTAAACACCACTGTATTACTCCTGTCTGACCCTTCGTATCAAACAAAGAGGGATTTCTCTGTTCACGAACATTCTATATTATCCAAACTTTCAGAATCTATCAAAGGGACCATGATCTACAAAATACATTATATAGTGAAAATATGTAACGATTGAGTCGCACGCTACGATCACATAAACTCTACCGTAAATACGCATACCGTGCGCCTGTGGGTGCCCGCGACTGTGAGTATGCGCACGTACGGGAGAGCGTACGCATGCGCAGCACGGACCTGTGTGAGGTGCAAATATGGTAGTGTGCATAGAGATATTTTTCTGACTTTGACAGTGTTAAATCAGACAGATTGTTGGGTATGCTCTCAAGTACCTCAAGACCATAGTAAATCAGGCTTAGTACCATTTCCTTTAACGATAGGGGAGGTACTTGAGCTCAGTGGTGGGAGGCCGGTGGACAGGAGGTTTAATATCTCCAGTCCTCCTAGTTTGAAGCTCCACCAATATCATGTGGATAGATCCCTAATATGTTTTAACATTTCCAATCCCCGAAAGCCGGGAAATTGGGAAGTGTCATGGAGTAACCAAACCATGACCTTTTCATATAGAGCAGATAGAATGCCGACAGATACAGAGCTTATACGCCACATAGCCAATAGAGGAAAATCTTTCCGATATAGGTATACCCTAGGAAGTAGGATTACGAGAGTTGGAGAGGTATCACCAGGATACTGTGCACATATCGTACAAGCTGATACGTGTACTAGACAGATGGGAGAATTAGGGTTAGGAGATTTCACATGGAAGATGTGTAATATGGTTATGTCCTACTCCGTCCCATATATTCTCCCCGATGATGCATATTTCATATGCGGGAGGAAGGCGTATAAGTGGCTTGCCCCAAACTCTGAAGGATTGTGTTATATTGGAAAAGTACTGCCAGAAGTAATGACTGTATCACATGCCAAAATGAAAGATATACACCGTGTTGCCCAAGCTCCTTATACTCACACCCACTACGAGCACGTAGTTAAACGGCACCTGATAGAAAGAACAGAGCATCCGGCCTCTGACATGATCCATGAATCCACCGGGATTCAGTTTCTACTTGCGTTAGACATCACTCGCACCGCCAGAGGAGTGTTGAATTATAAATACATATCTGCGCTCGCAAATTTGTTAGACAATATCACAGAAATGTATGATGACACGTTTAGGTATACTGGAAGAGAACTTCAAGCTTATAAAACAGAACTGGTTCAGCATAGAATGATTCTCAATTATCTCACGGCAGTGACAGGCGGATATTGTGTCACACTGGCAATGCAGTACGGCGTGAAATGCTGCACATATATAACGAATAGTACCGAGGACCCGGTCGAGGTCATAGACCAAAAGATGGACGACATTCTCCAATTAAAGTGGGAATTTCGCAGGAGACACAATCTCACCCTTGCTGCTGTGGGTAATGAGCTGACTGGTTGGGTGTCATGGTTGAACCCGCGAAATTGGTTCTCTGGCTTAGGAGAATGGGCTCAAGGAGTCATAATGGATGTAGGGAAGTTTCTCCTATGTATCTTAGGTGTTGTCATAACGATTGGCTTGATATTTAGATGCGGTCAGGCTTTAATGAAGTGCAAACGTAGTACCAGGGTAATGAGTTTAAGGAGTGAGGAAATTGTAATTCCAATGGATTTGATTTATGACCCAACGGTAGAAACAATGATGTGATGAAAATGCGATTATATGGTCCGTTTCTTTCACCTGTTTTTCTGTTTTCTCCAAGGTAAAAAGACCCACCTGGACGAGGAATTTGACGAGCCTGTATACAGACAACTGATGGATTAAAGAAGAAGTTTTGACAACCTTATACACAGATATTTGATGAACTATGCCATAGACCCCCAGTTTCCCTAGAAATTTTAAAATTACGCTAGCCCAACACTTTTTGTAAGTCTATGGACATTGACAAAGCTTTTGCTCACACCTATTGACAAAAGCCCAAAGAAGACTGCATTCAACAGACACCGAACAAGACTTCAACCGACAAATGTTCATTAACCTGACATAGAATACCACTGCATTTACCATAATTGTGTCTTATCTTCATCTCTACAACCTTCAGGTAATGACACACATAGTCGATAGGGAATACAGGCACAGATATCAGCAATCACATATTCCCCCATTCATGTATCATCAACTAAAATGTGCTTCCCCATTTTGTTACAACCACAGCCGAAAGGAGCTCGGTAAAGTTTGACAGCCCATCCACAGACCCGTACCACGGGATAAGAAGGAATTCAAATGTATACTTCGCAATACCTCGAAGCTTGATTTAAAACACGTACGGCACGATGATACATGACCCCCCAAAACATGGATTCATACACACATGCTTCTGCTATCTCACTAGGTCATACCCTTTTCCTACCTTCTCCTCTCCTCCCCTACCCAACCATAGAAATGTTTACACTTGACATATATTTTTCTCGTTTTGAAATGTTTTAGGAAGTGGCAGTTATTGTTGACTGCCAAAGGGTGGACTGTCAAAGTCAGAAAAATATCACTATGCACACTGCCATATTTGCACCTCATGCGAGTGCCTGTTGCACGTTCATGAGCCCTGCCGTGCGTGCGCATACTCGCCGTCGCGGGCACCCGCAGGCGCACGGTGTGCGCATTTACGGTAAAGTTTATGTGCGTCTAGCGGACGACTCGTTCATAACATATTTTAACTGTATAATGTATTTTGTAGATCATGGTCCCTTTGATAGATTCTGAAAGTTTAGTTAATGTAGCATGTTCATGGACAGAGAGATCCCTCTTTTTCTGATACAAGGGGTCAGACAAGGATTATACAGTGGTGTTTAGTATCCATCGGAAGAGTATTTAATTAGCAATATTCCGGTGTTGGTTTGGAGCAGATTAATCGCTCGTGCGAATAGTTATGGACATAAGAAGTTTATGTCCATTTACTATTATTTGCACTTACTTATCCATGCGGCGGGAAACCTAGTTTCCCACCCACCTGAGCAGTTGGAAGTAGTCACAGCCCACCTGTATGAACCAACCTATGACCTTTTGTTTTAGTGCGAAGACGAATTCCTGTGTCCAATGAACAATGAGATTGTAGGGACCATTGAATTGTATTGTGTGTGGGGCATAAATAGACAAGCCGATCACATCCAGCTCACTCTTCAACGGTTCTCATTGCTGATAATCGGGAGCTGGATGTCCAGAGGCGCATGCGATCGTTCCCCTTTGTGCGTAAGTTTTTCTCCGCAATCATATTGTCTTTCTTGTTATTCTGAGCCATATCTCTCTCTCTCTCTCTCTTCTCTTTCTCTCTCGTTTCTCTTATATAGTTATTGTACTGATATTGTATTTCATGTGTAGTTATCTGGTTAGGTAGTCTATGTTATATTGGTAGTGTATGACTTGTATTGTATTATTCTTTTGAACGTTCATTCATTTCCTTAAAAGGCGTTAGACCCTTAGACCGGTATTGTGTGTTCATTATATTTCAGGAGGTAATAGGAGCAT
The DNA here is from genome assembly GCF_028390025.1 of Pseudophryne corroboree. Taxonomy (NCBI): domain Eukaryota; kingdom Metazoa; phylum Chordata; class Amphibia; order Anura; family Myobatrachidae; genus Pseudophryne; species Pseudophryne corroboree. The sequence continues at coordinate 21,947,028 of NC_086453.1, read as the reverse complement.
CTCTATCGCTCAAACAGCTTTAGTGTAAACCCGCTTACAAAGTGTTGCATTCTCATCTTATCACTACACCAAGGGTTACTGCATAATACACTGTTTTATGGTATAGTTACAAAGGTTTAACATTGTTAGCGTCTGCGCCGCTGGTGATATCCTCGTGTCCCGAGCGTCCGCTACGCTATAGCGAATCATTACGTTAGTCGGCAGCCAATAGCGGGCCTGCCTGCGATCCCTTGGCCGTGAGCGAACGTGGCGCTTGAGCGTCTCGACTACGGCTAAGCGATTGTTACGCAACGTGCGTACCCTTACGGTACTCCATACGTTAATAGCGTACAGTGTTCTTAGGCCTCTTAAAGGGTTTTAAGTAAGATAAATATTTAGCTTTATCAAAACGCATTCTGCAGACAGTGTCCAGCAGGTCCGTCATTACATAATATATACCTGTCCGGCTGCAGTACTAGTGTGATATATATATATTTTAATTTTATCTCATTATCATCCAGTCTATATTAGCAGCAGACACAGTACGGTAGTCCACGGCTGTAGCTACCTCTGTGTCGGCAGTCGCTCGTCCATCCATAATTGTATACCACCTACCCGTGGTTTTGTTTTTTTATATCTTCTTGATACTAGTAGCTTACTTTAGGAGTCTGCAGTGCTGAGTCTGACAGACAGTGTCCAGCAGGTCCGTCATTACATAATATATACCTGTCCGGCTGCAGTACTAGTGTGATATATATATATATATATATTTTAATTTTATCTCATTATCATCCAGTCTATATTAGCAGCAGACACAGTACGGTAGTCCACGGCTGTAGCTACCTCTGTGTCGGCAGTCGCTCGTCCATCCATAATTGTATACCACCTACCCGTGGTTTTTTTTTTTTTCTATCTTCTTGATACTAGTAGCTTACTTTAGGAGTCTGCAGTGCTGACAGACAGTGTCCAGCAGGTCCGTCATTACATAATATATACCTGTCCGGCTGCAGTACTAGTGTGATATATATATATATTTTAATTTTATCTCATTATCATCCAGTCTATATTAGCAGCAGACACAGTACGGTAGTCCACGGCTGTAGCTACCTCTGTGTCGGCAGTCGCTCGTCCATCCATAATTGTATACCACCTACCCGTGTTTTTTTTTTTCTATCTTCTTGATACTAGTAGCTTACTTTAGGAGTCTGCAGTGCTGACAGACAGTGTCCAGCAGGTCCGTCATTACATAATATATACCTGTCCGGCTGCAGTACTAGTGTGATATATATATATATATATTTTAATTTTATCTCATTATCATCCAGTCTATATTAGCAGCAGACACAGTACGGTAGTCCACGGCTGTAGCTACCTCTGTGTCGGCAGTCGCTCGTCCATCCATAATTGTATACCTCCTACCCGTGGTTTTTTTTTCTCTATCTTCTTGATACTAGTAGCTTACTTTAGGAGTCTGCAGTGCTGACAGACAGTGTCCAGCAGGTCCGTCATTACATAATATATACCTGTCCGGCTGCAGTACTAGTGTGATATATATATATATTTTAATTTTATCTCATTATCATCCAGTCTATATTAGCAGCAGACACAGTACGGTAGTCCATGGCTGTAGCTACCTCTGTGTCGGCAGTCGCTCGTCCATCCATAATTGTATACCACCTACCCGTGGTTTTTTTTTTCTATCTTCTTGATACTAGTAGCTTACTTTAGGAGTCTGCAGTGCTGACAGACAGTGTCCAGTAGGTCCGTCATTACATAATATATACCTGTCCGGCTGCAGTACTAGTGTGATATATATATATATTTTAATTTTATCTCATTATCATCCAGTCTATATTAGCAGCAGACACAGTACGGTAGTCCACGGCTGTAGCTACCTCTGTGTCGGCAGTCGCTCGTCCATCCATAATTGTATACCACCTACCCGTGGTTTTTTTTTTTCTATCTTCTTGATACTAGTAGCTTACTTTAGGAGTCTGCAGTGCTGACAGACAGTGTCCAGCAGGTCCGTCATTACATAATATATACCTGTCCGGCTGCAGTACTAGTGTGATATATATATATATTTTAATTTTATCTCATTATCATACAGTCTATATTAGCAGCAGACACAGTACGGTAGTCCACGGCTGTAGCTACCTCTGTGTCGGCAGTCGCTCGTCATCCATAAGTATACTAGTATCCATCCATCTCCATTGTTTACCTGAGGTGCCTTTTAGTTGTGCCTATTAAAATATGGAGAACAAAAATGTTGAGGTTCCAAAAATAGGGAAAGATCAAGATCGACTTCCACCTCGTGCTGAAGCTGCTGCCACTAGTCATGGCCGAGACGATGAAATGCCAGCAACGTCGTCTGCCAAGGCCGATGCCCAATGTCATAGTACAGAGCATGTCAAATCCAAAACACCAAATATCAGTAAAAAAAGGACTCAAAAATCTAAAATAAAATTGTCGGAGGAGAAGCGTAAACTTGCCAATATGCCATTTACCACACGGAGTGGCAAGGAACGGCTGAGGCCCTGGCCTATGTTCATGGCTAGTGGTTCAGCTTCACATGAGGATGGAAGCACTCAGCCTCTCGCTAGAAAAATGAAAAGACTCAAGCTGGCAAAAGCACAGCAAAGAACTGTGCGTTCTTTGAAATCCCAAATCCACAAGGAGAGTCCAATTGTGTCGGTTGCGATGCCTGACCTTCCCAACACTGGACGTGAAGAGCATGCGCCTTCCACCATTTGCACGCCCCCTGCAAGTGCTGGAAGGAGCACCCGCAGTCCAGTTCCTGATAGTCAGATTGAAGATGTCAGTGTTGAAGTACACCAGGATGAGGAGGATATGGGTGTTGCTGGCGCTGGGGAGGAAATTGACAAGGAGGATTCTGATGGTGAGGTTGTTTGTTTAAGTCAGGCACCCGGGGAGACACCTTTTGTCCGTGGGAGGAATATGGCCATTGACATGCCTGGTGAAAATACCAAAAAAATCAGCTCTTCGGTGTGGAAGTATTTCAACAGAAATGCGGACAACATTTGTCAAGCCGTGTGTTGCCTTTGTCAAGCTGTAATAAGTAGGGGTAAGGACGTTAACCACCTCGGAACATCCTCCCTTATACGTCACCTGCAGCGCATTCATCATAAGTCAGTGACAAGTTCAAAAACTTTGGGCGACAGCGGAAGCAGTCCACTGACCAGTAAATCCCTTCCTCTTGTAACCAAGCTCACGCAAACCACCCCACCAACTCCCTCAGTGTCAATTTACTCCTTCCCCAGGAATGCCAGTAGTCCTGCAGGCCATGTCACTGGCAATTCTGACGAGTCCTCTCCTGCCTGGGATTCCTCCGATGCATCCTTGCGTGTAACGCCTACTGCTGCTGGCGCTGCTGTTGTTGCTGCTGGGAGTCGATGGTCATCCCAGAGGGGAAGTCGGAAGACCACTTGTACTACTTCCAGTAAGCAATTGACTGTCCAACAGTCCTTTGCGAGGAAGATGAAATATCACAGCAGTCATCCTGTTGCAAAGCGGATAACTGAGGCCTTGACAACTATGTTGGTGTTAGACGTGCGTCCGGTATCCGCCGTTAGTTCACAGGGAACTAGACAATTTCTTGAGGTAGTGTGCCCCCGTTACCAAATACCATCTAGGTTCCACTTCTCTAGGCAGGCGATACCGAGAATGTACACGGACTTCAGAAAAAGACTCACCAGTGTCCTAAAAAATGCAGTTGTACCCAATGTCCACTTAACCACGGACATGTGGACAAGTGGAGCAGGGCAGGGTCAGGACTATATGACTGTGACAGCCCACTGGGTAGATGTATGGACTCCCGCCGCAAGAACAGCAGCGGCGGCACCAGTAGCAGCATCTCGCAAACGCCAACTCTTTCCTAGGCAGGCTACGCTTTGTATCACCGGTTTCCAGAATACGCACACAGCTGAAAACCTCTTACGGCAACTGAGGAAGATCATCGCGGAATGGCTTACCCCAATTGGACTCTCCTGTGGATTTGTGGCATCGGACAACGCCAGCAATATTGTGTGTGCATTAAATATGGGCAAATTCCAGCACGTCCCATGTTTTGCACATACCTTGAATTTGGTGGTGCAGAATTATTTAAAAAACGAGAGGGGCGTGCAAGAGATGCTGTCGGTGGCCAGAAGAATTGTGGGACACTTTCGGCGTACAGGCACCACGTACAGAAGACTGGAGCACCACCAAAAACGCCTGAACCTGCCCTGCCATCATCTGAAGCAAGAAGTGGTAACGAGGTGGAATTCAACCCTATATATGCTTCAGAGGTTGGAGGAGCAGCAAAAGGCCATTCAAGCCTATACAATTGAGCACGATATAGGAGGTGGAATGCACCTGTCTCAAGCGCAGTGGAGAATGATTTCAACGTTGTGCAAGGTTCTGCTGCCCTTTGAACTTGCCACACGTGAAGTCAGTTCAGACACTGCCAGCCTGAGTCAGGTCATTCCCCTCATCAGGCTTTTGCAGAAGAAGCTGGAGACATTGAAGGAGGAGCTAACACAGAGCGATTCCGCTAGGCATGTGGGACTTGTGGATGGAGCCCTTAATTCGCTTAACAAGGATTCACGGGTGGTCAATCTGTTGAAATCAGAGCACTACATTTTGGCCACCGTGCTCGATCCTAGATTTAAAACCTACCTTGGATCTCTCTTTCCGGCACACACAAGTCTGCTGGGGTTCAAAGACCTGCTGGTGAGAAAATTGTCAAGTCAAGCGGAACGCGACCTGTCAACATCTCCTCCTTCACATTCTCCCGCAACTGGGGGTGCGAGGAAAAGGCTCAGAATTCCGAGCCCACCCGCTGGCGGTGATGCAGGGCAGTCTGGAGCGACTGCTGATGCTGACATCTGGTCCGGACTGAAGGACCTGCCAACGATTACGGATACGGACATGTCGTCTACTGGCACTGCATATGATTCTCTCCCCATTGAAAGAATGGTGGAGGATTATATGAGTGACCGCATCCAAGTAGGCACGTCAGACAGTCCGTACTTATACTGGCAGAAAAAAGAGGCAATTTGGAGGCCCTTGCACAAACTGGCTTTATTCTACCTAAGTTGCCCTCCCACAAGTGTGTACTCCGAAAGAGTGTTTAGTGCCGCCGCTCACCTTGTCAGCAATCGGCGTACGAGGTTACTTCCAGAAAATGTGGAGAAGATGATGTTCATTAAAATGAATTATAATCAATTCCTCCGTGGAGACATTGACCAGCAGCAATTGCCTCCACAAAGTACACAGGGAGCTGAGATGGTGGATTCCAGTGGGGACGAATTGATAATCTGTGAGGAGGGGGATGTACACGGTGATATATCGGAGGATGATGATGAGGTGGACATCTTGCCTCTGTAGAGCCAGTTTGTGCAAGGAGAGATTAATTGCTTCTTTTTTGGTGGGGGTCCAAACCAACCTGTCATTTCAGTCACAGTCGTGTGGCAGACCCTGTCACTGAAATGATCGGTTGGTTAAAGTGTGCATGTCCTGTTTATACAACATAAGGGTTGGTGGGAGGGCCCAAGGACAATTCCATCTTGCACCTCTTTTTTCTTTCATTTTTCTTTGCGTCATGTGCTGTTTGGGGAGTATTTTTTTGAAGGGCCATCCTGCGTGACACTGCAGTGCCACTCCTAGATGGGCCAGGTGTTTGTGTCGGCCACTAGGGTCGCTTATCTTACTCACACAGCTACCTCATTGCGCCTCTTTTTTTCTTTGCGTCATGTGCTGTTTGGGGAGTGTTTTTTGGAAGGGCCATCCTGCGTGACACTGCAGTGCCACTCCTAGATGGGCCAGGTGTTTGTGTCGGCCACTAGGGTCGCTTATCTTACTCACACAGCTACCTCATTGCGCCTCTTTTTTTCTTTGCGTCATGTGCTGTTTGGGGAGTGTTTTTTGGAAGGGCCATCCTGCGTGACACTGCAGTGCCACTCCTAGATGGGCCAGGTGTTTGTGTCAGCCACTAGGGTCGCTTATCTTACTCACACAGCTACCTCATTGCGCCTCTTTTTTTCTTTGCGTCATGTGCTGTTTGGGGAGTGTTTTTTGGAAGGGCCATCCTGCGTGACACTGCAGTGCCAGTCCTAGATGGGCCAGGTGATTGTGTCGGCCACTAGGGTCGCTTAGCTTAGTCATCCAGCGACCTCGGTGCAAATTTTAGGACTAAAAATAATATTGTGAGGTGTGAGGTGTTCAGAATAGACTGAAAATGAGTGGAAATTATGGTTTTTGAGGTTAATAATACTTTGGGATCAAAATGACCCACAAATTCTATGATTTAAGCTGTTTTTTAGTGTTTTTTGAAAAAAACACCCGAATCCAAAACACACCCGAATCCGACAAAAAAAATTCGATGAGGTTTTGCCAAAACGCGGTCGAACCCAAAACACGGCCGCGGAACCGAACCCAAAACCAAAACACAAAACCCGAAAAATTTCAAGTGCACATCTCTACTATATACATGATGTGGTCATTCACTGGTACCTGGTGACAGAACGTATACTGTATTCCCCCACAATGTAATGTTATATCTGTCACCTATATACATGATGTGGTCATTCACTGGTACCTGGTGACAGAACGTATACTGGATTCCCCCACAATGTAACGTTATATCTGTCACCTATATAAATGATGTGGTCATTCACTGGTACCTGGTGACAGAACATATACTGGATTCCCTCACAATGTAACGTTATATCTGTCACCTATATAAATGATGTGGTCATTCACTGGTACCTGGTGACAGAACATATACTGGATTCCCTCTCAATGTAACATTATATCTGTCACCCATATACATGATGTGGTCATTCACTGGTACCTGGTGACAGAACGTATACTGGATTCCTCCACAATGTAACTTTATATCTGTCACCTAAATACATGATGTGGCCATTCACTGGTACCTGGTGACAGAAAGTATACTGGATTCCCTCACAATGTAACTTTATATCTGTCACCTATATACATGATGTGGTTATTCACTGGTACCTGGTGACAGAACGTATACTGGATTCCCTCACAATGTAACTTTATATCTGTCACCTATATACATGATGTGGTCATTCATTGGTACCTGGTGACAGAACGTATACTGGATTCACACTAGAGATGAGCGGGTTCGGTTCCTCGGAATCCGAACTCGCCCGAACTTCAGGGTTTTTTACACGGGGCCGAGCGACTCGGATCTTCCCGCCTTGCTCGGTTAACCCGAGCGTGCCCGAACGTCATCATCCCGCTGTCGGATTCTCGCGAGGCTCGGATTCTATCGCGAGACTCGGATTCTATATAAGGAGCCGCGCGTCGCCGCCATTTTCACACGTGCATTGAGATTGATAGGGAGAGGACGTGGCTGGCGTCCTCTCCGTTTAGACTAGAGTACTAGAGAGAGACACAAATTTTGGGGAGCATATTATTAGGAGGAGTACTACTTGCTGCTGATAGTGTGACCAGTGACCACCAGTTTAATTAATCCGTTCTCTGCCTGATAAAAAACGATACACAGTGTGACACAGTCACATACCATATCTGTGCTCAGCCCAGTGTGCTGCATCATATGTAATACTGTATATCATTATCTAACTGTGCTGAGTGCTCACTGCTCACACAGCTTAATTGTGGGGGAGACTGGGGAGCAGTTATAGCAGGAGTACATATTTTAAGTACAGTGCACACTTTTGCTGCCAGAGTGCCACTGCCAGTGTGACTGACCAGTGACCACTGACCACCAGTATTGTGATTGTCTGCTGACCACCAGTATAATTGTGATTGTCTGCCTGAAAAAGTTAAACACTCGTCGTGTGGTGTTTTTATAAACGCATTCTGCAGACAGTGTCCAGCAGGTCCGTCATTACATAATATATACCTGTCCGGCTGCAGTACTAGTGTGATATATATATATTTTAATTTTATCTCATTATCATCCAGTCTATATTAGCAGCAGACACAGTACGGTAGTCCACGGCTGTAGCTACCTCTGTGTCGGCAGTCGCTCGTCCATCCATAATTGAATACCACCTACCCGTGGTTTTTTTTTTTCTTCTATCTTCTTGATACTAGTAGCTTACTTTAGGAGTCTGCAGTGCTGACAGACAGTGTCCAGCAAGTCCGTCATTACATAATATATACCTGTCCGGCTGCAGTACTAGTGTGATATATATATATATTTTAATTTTATCTCATTATCATCCAGTCTATATTAGCAGCAGACACAGTACGGTAGTCCACGGCTGTAGCTACCTCTGTGTCGGCAGTCGCTCGTCCATCCATAATTGTATACCACCTACCCGTGGTTTTTTTTTTTTTTCTATCTTCTTGATACTAGTAGCTTACTTTAGGAGTCTGCAGTGCTGACAGACAGTGTCCAGCAGGTCCGTCATTACATAATATATACCTGTCCGGCTGCAGTACTAGTGTGATATATATATATATTTTAATTTTATCTCATTTTCATCCAGTCTATATTAGCAGCAGACACAGTACGGTAGTCCACGGCTGTAGCTACCTCTGTGTCGGCAGTCGCTCGTCATCCATAAGTATACTAGTATCCATCCATCTCCATTGTTTACCTGAGGTGTCTTTTAGTTGTGCCTATTAAAATATGGAGAACAAAAATGTTGAGGTTCCAAAAATATGTAAAGATCAAGATCGACTTCCACCTCGTGCTGAAGCTGCTGCCGCTAGTCATGGCCGAGACGATGAAATGCCAGCAACGTCGTCTGCCAAGGCCGATGCCCAATGTCATAGTACAGAGCATGTAAAATCCAAAACACCAAATATCAGTAAAAAAAGGACTCAAAAATCTAAAATAAAATTGTCGGAGGAGAAGCGTAAACTTGCCAATATGCCATTTACCACACGGAGTGGCAAGGAACGGCAGAGGCCCTGGCCTATGTTCATGGCTAGTGGTTCAGCTTCACATGAGGATGGAAGCACTCAGCCTCTCGCTAGAAAAATGAAAAGACTCAAGCTGGCAAAAGCACAGCAAAGAACTGTGCGTTCTTCGAAATCCCAAATCCACAAGGAGAGTCCAATTGTGTCGGTTGCGATGCCTGACCTTCCCAACACTGGACGTGAAGAGCATGCGCCTTCCACCATTTGCACGCCCCCTGCAAGTGCTGGAAGGAGCACCCGCAGTCCAGTTCCTGATAGTCAGATTGAAGATGTCAGTGTTGAAGTACACCAGGATGAGGAGGATATGGGTGTTGCTGGCGCTGGGGAGGAAATTGACAAGGAGGATTCTGATGGTGAGGTGGTTTGTTTAAGTCAGGCACCAGGGGAGACACCTGTTGTCCGTGGGAGGAATATGGCCATTGACATGCCTGGTGAAAATACAAAAAAAATCAGCTCTTCGGTGTGGAAGTATTTCAACAGAAATGCGGACAACATTTGTCAAGCCGTGTGTTGCCTTTGTCAAGCTGTAATAAGTAGGGGTAAGGACGTTAACCACCTCGGAACATCCTCCCTTATACGTCACCTGCAGCGCATTCATAATAAGTCAGTGACAAGTTCAAAAACTTTTGGCGACAGCGGAAGCAGTCCACTGACCAGTAAATCCCTTCCTCTTGTAACCAAGCTCACGCAAACCACCCCACCAACTCCCTCAGTGTCAATTTCCTCCTTCCCCAGGAATGCCAATAGTCCTGCAGGCCATGTCACTGGCAATTCTGACGAGTCCTCTCCTGCCTGGGATTCCTCCGATGCATCCTTGCGTGTAACGCCTACTGCTGCTGGCGCTGCTGTTGTTGCTGCTGGGAGTCGATGGTCATCCCAGAGGGGAAGTCGGAAGACCACTTGTACTACTTCCAGTAAGCAATTGACTGTCCAACAGTCCTTTGCGAGGAAGATGAAATATCACAGCAGTCATCCTGTTGCAAAGCGGATAACTGAGGCCTTGACAACTATGTTGGTGTTAGACGTGCGTCCGGTATCCGCCGTTAGTTCACAGGGAACTAGACAATTTCTTGAGGTAGTGTGCCCCCGTTACCAAATACCATCTAGGTTCCACTTCTCTAGGCAGGCGATACCGAGAATGTACACGGACGTCAGAAAAAGACTCACCAGTGTCCTAAAAAATGCAGTTGTACCCAATGTCCACTTAACCACGGACATGTGGACAAGTGGAGCAGGGCAGGGTCAGGACTATATGACTGTGACAGCCCACTGGGTAGATGTATGGACTCCCGCCGCAAGAACAGCAGCGGCGACACCAGTAGCAGCATCTCGCAAACCCAACTCTTTCCTAGGCAGGCTACGCTTTGTATCACCGGTTTCCAGAATACGCACACAGCTGAAAACCTCTTACGGCAACTGAGAAAGATCATCGCGGAATGGCTTACCCCAATTGGACTCTCCTGTGGATTTGTGGCATCGGACAACGCCAGCAATATTGTGTGTGCATTAAATATGGGCAAATTCCAGCACGTCCCATGTTTTGCACATACCTTGAATTTGGTGGTGCAGAATTATTTAAAAAACGAGAGGGGCGTGCAAGAGATGCTGTCGGTGGCCAGAAGAATTGCGGGACACTTTCGGCGTACAGGCACCACGTACAGAAGACTGGAGCACCACCAAAAACGCCTGAACCTGCCCTGCCATCATCTGAAGCAAGAAGTGGTAACGAGGTGGAATTCAACCCTATATATGCTTCAGAGGTTGGAGGAGCAGCAAAAGGCCATTCAAGCCTATACAATTGAGCACGATATAGGAGGTGGAATGCACCTGTCTCAAGCGCAGTGGAGAATGATTTCAACGTTGTGCAAGGTTCTGCTGCCCTTTGAACTTGCCACACGTGAAGTCAGTTCAGACACTGCCAGCCTGAGTCAGGTCATTCCCCTCATCAGGCTTTTGCAGAAAAAGCTGGAGACATTGAAGGAGGAGCTAACACAGAGCGATTCCGCTAGGCATGTGGGACTTGTGGATGGAGCCCTTAATTCGCTTAACAAGGATTCACGGGTGGTCAATCTGTTGAAATCAGAGCACTACATTTTGGCCACCGTGCTCGATCCTAGATTTAAAACCTACCTTGGATCTCTCTTTCCGGCACACACAAGTCTGCTGGGGTTCAAAGACCTGCTGGTGAGAAAATTGTCAAGTCAAGCGGAACGCGACCTGTCAACATCTCCTCCTTCACATTCTCCCGCAACTGGGGGTGCGAGGAAAAGGCTCAGAATTCCGAGCCCACCCGCTGGCGGTGATGCAGGGCAGTCTGGAGCGACTGCTGATGCTGACATCTGGTCCGGACTGAAGGACCTGCCAACGATTACGGATACGGACATGTCGTCTACTGGCACTGCATATGATTCTCTCCCCATTGAAAGAATGGTGGAGGATTATATGAGTGACCGCATCCAAGTAGGCACGTCAGACAGTCCGTACTTATACTAGAGATGAGCGCCGGAAATTTTTCGGGTTTTGTGTTTTGGTTTTGGGTTCGGTTCCGCGGCCGTGTTTTGGGTTCGACCGCGTTTTGGCAAAACCTCACCGAATTTTTTTTGTCGGATTCGGGTGTGTTTTGGATTCGGGTGTTTTTTTCAAAAAACCCTAAAAAACAGCTTAAATCATAGAATTTGGGGGTAATTTTGATCCCAAAGTATTATTAACCTCAAAAAACATAATTTACACTCATTTTCAGCCTATTCTGAACACATCACACCTCACAATATTATTTTTAGTCCTAAAATTTGCACCGAGGTCGCTGTGTGAGTAAGATAAGCGACCCTAGTGGCCGACACAAACACCGGGCCCATCTAGGAGTGGCACTGCAGTGTCACGCAGGATGGCCCTTCCAAAAAACCCTCCCCAAACAGCACATGACGCAAAGAAAAAAAGAGGCGCAATGAGGTAGCTGACTGTGTGAGTAAGATTAGCGACCCTAGTGGCCGACACAAACACCGGGCACATCTAGGAGTGGCACTGCAGTGTCACGCAGGATGTCCCTTCCAAAAAACCCTCCCCAAACAGCACATGACGCAAAGAAAAAAAGAGGCGCAATGAGGTAGCTGTGTGAGTAAGATTAGCGACCCTAGTGGCCGACACAAACACCGGGCCCATCTAGGAGTGGCACTGCAGTGTCACGCAGGATGTCCCTTCCAAAAAACCCTCCCCAATCAGCACATGATGCAAAGAAAAAGAAAAGAAAAAAGAGGTGCAAGATGGAATTATCCTTGGGCCCTCCCACCCACCCTTATGTTGTATAAACAAAACAGGACATGCACACTTTAACCAACCCATCATTTCAGTGACAGGGTCTGCCACACGACTGTGACTGATATGACGGGTTGGTTTGGACCCCCCCCAAAAAAGAAGCAATTAATCTCTCCTTGCACAAACTGGCTCTACAGAGGCAAGATGTCCACCTCATCTTCACCCTCCGATATATCACCGTGTACATCCCCCTCCTCACAGATTATCAATTCGTCCCCACTGGAATCCACCATCTCAGCTCCCTGTGTACTTTGTGGAGGCAATTGCTGCTGGTCAATGTCTCCGCGGAGGAATTGATTATAATTCATTTTAATGAACATCATCTTCTCCACATTTTCTGGATGTAACCTCGTACGCCGATTGCTGACAAGGTGAGCGGCGGCACTAAACACTCTTTCGGAGTACACACTTGTGGGAGGGCAACTTAGGTAGAATAAAGCCAGTTTGTGCAAGGGCCTCCAAATTGCCTCTTTTTCCTGCCAGTATAAGTACGGACTGTGTGACGTGCCTACTTGGATGCGGTCACTCATATAATCCTCCACCATTCTATCAATGTTGAGAGAATCATATGCAGTGACAGTAGACGACATGTCCGTAATCGTTGTCAGGTCCTTCAGTCCGGACCAGATGTCAGCATCAGCAGTCGCTCCAGACTGCCCTGCATCACCGCCAGCGGGTGGGCTCGGAATTCTGAGCCTTTTCCTCGCACCCCCAGTTGCGGGAGAATGTGAAGGAGGAGATGTTGACAGGTCGCGTTCCGCTTGACTTGACAATTTTGTCACCAGCAGGTCTTTCAACCCCAGCAGACCTGTGTCTGCCGGAAAGAGAGATCCAAGGTAGGCTTTAAATCTAGGATCGAGCACGGTGGCCAAAATGTAGTGCTCTGATTTCAACAGATTGACCACCCGTGAATCCTTGTTAAGCGAATTAAGGGCTGCATCCACAAGTCCCACATGCCTAGCGGAATCGCTCCGTGTTAGCTCCTCCTTCAATGCCTCCAGCTTCTTCTGCAAAAGCCTGATGAGGGGAATGACCTGACTCAGGCTGGCAGTGTCTGAACTGACTTCACGTGTGGCAAGTTCAAAGGGCATCAGAACCTTGCACAACGTTGAAATCATTCTCCACTGCACTTGAGACAGGTGCATTCCACCTACTATATCGTGCTCAATTGTATAGGCTTGAATGGCCTTTTGCTGCTCCTCCAACCTCTGAAGCATATAGAGGGTTGAATTCCACCTCGTTACCACTTCTTGCTTCAGATGATGGCAGGGCAGGTTCAGTAGTTTTTGGTGGTGCTCCAGTTTTCTGTACGTGGTGCCTGTACGCCGAAAGTGTCCCGCAATTCTTCTGGCCACCGACAGCATCTCTTGCACGCCCCTGTCGTTTTTTAAAAAATTCTGCACCACCAAATTCAAGGTATGTGCAAAACATGGGACGTGCTGGAATTGGCCCAGATTTAATGCACACACAATATTGCTGGCGTTGTCCGATGCCACAAATCCACAGGAGAGTCCAATTGGGGTAAGCCATTCCGCGATGATCTTCCTCAGTTGCCGTAAGAGGTTTTCAGCTGTGTGCGTATTCTGGAAAGCGGTGATACAAAGCGTAGCCTGCCTAGGAAAGAGTTGGCGTTTGCGAGATGCTGCTACTGGTGCCGCCGCTGCTGTTCTTGCGGCGGGAGTCCATACATCTACCCAGTGGGCTGTCACAGTCATATAGTCCTGACCCTGCCCTGCTCCACTTGTCCACATGTCCGTGGTTAAGTGGACATTGGGTACAGCTGCATTTTTTAGGACACTGGTGACTCTTTTTCTGAGGTCTGTGTACATTTTCGGTATCGCCTGCCTAGAGAAATGGAACCTAGATGGTATTTGGTACCGGGGACACAGTACCTCCAACAAGTCTCTAGTTGGCTCTGCAGTAATGATGGATACCGGAACCACGTTTCTCACCACCCAGGATGCCAAGGCCTCAGTTATCCGCTTTGCAGTAGGATGACTGCTGTGATATTTCATCTTCCTCGCAAAGGACTGTTGAACAGTCAATTGCTTACTGGAAGTAGTACAAGTGGGCTTACGACTTCCCCTCTGGGATGACCATCGACTCCCAGCGGCAACAACAGCAGCGCCAGCAGCAGTAGGCGTTACACGCAAGGATGCATCGGAGGAATCCCAGGCAGGAGAGGACTCGTCAGACTTGCCAGTGACATGGCCTGCAGGACTATTGGCATTCCTGGGGAAGGAGGAAATTGACACTGAGGGAGTTGGTGGGGTGGTTTGCGTGAGCTTGGTTACAAGAGGAAGGGATTTACTGGTCAGTGGACTGCTTCCGCTGTCACCCAAAGTTTTTGAACTTGTCACTGACTTATTATGAATGCGCTGCAGGTGACGTATAAGGGAGGATGTTCCGAGGTGGTTAACGTCCTTACCCCTACTTATTACAGCTTGACAAAGGGAACACACGGCTTGACACCTGTTGTCCGCATTTCTGGTGAAATACCTCCACACCGAAGAGCTGATTTTTTTGGTATTTTCACCTGGCATGTCAACGGCCATATTCCTCCCACGGACAACAGGTGTCTCCCCGGGTGCCTGACTTAAACAAACCACCTCACCATCAGAATCCTCCTGGTCAATTTCCTCCCCAGCGCCAGCAACACCCATATCCTCCTCATCCTGGTGTACTTCAACACTGACATCTTCAATCTGACTATCAGGAACTGGACTGCGGGTGCTCCTTCCAGCACTTGCAGGGGGCATGCAAATAGTGGAAGGCGCATGCTCTTCACGTCCAGTGTTGGGAAGGTCAGGCATCGCAAACGACACAATTGGACTCTCCTTGTGGATTTGGGATTTCAAAGAACGCACAGTTCTTTGCGGTGCTTTTGCCAGCTTGAGTCTTTTCAGTTTTCTAGCGAGAGGCTGAGTGCTTCCATCCTCATGTGAAGCTGAACCACTAGCCATGAACATAGGCCAGGGCCTCAGCCGTTCCTTGCCACTCCGTGTGGTAAATGGCATATTGGCAAGTTTACGCTTCTCCTCCGACAATTTTATTTTAGGTTTTGGAGTCCTTTTTTTTCTGATATTTGGTGTTTTGGATTTGACATGCTCTGTACTATGACATTGGGCATCGGCCTTGGCAGACGACGTTGCTGGCATTTCATCGTCTCGGCCATGACTAGTGGCAGCAGCTTCAGCACGAGGTGGAAGTGGATCTTGATCTTTCCCTAATTTTGGAACCTCAACTTTTTTGTTCTCCATATTTTATAGGCAGAACTAAAAGGCACCTCAGGTAAACAATGGAGATGGATGGATTGGATACTAGTATACAATTATGGACGGACTGCCACGGTTAGGTGGTATAAAAAAACCACGGTTAGGTGGTATATATTATAATAATAATACAATTATGGATGGACGGACTGCCTGCCGACTGCCGACACAGAGGTAGCCACAGCCGTGAACTACCGCACTGTACACTGGTTGATAAAGAGATAGTAGTATACTCGTAACAACTAGTATGACACTATGACGACGGTATAAAGAATGAAAAAAAAACCACGGTTAGGTGGTATATATTATAATAATAATACAATTATGGATGGACGGACTGCCTGCCGACTGCCGACACAGAGGTAGCCACAGCCGTGAACTACCGCACTGTACACTGGTTGATAAAGAGATAGTAGTATACTCGTAACAATTAGGATGACACTATGACGGTATAAAGAATGAAAAAAAAACCACGGTTAGGTGGTAGGTATATAATAATAAATAATACAATTCTGGTCGGACGGACTGCCTGCCGTGTGCCGACACAGAGGTAGCCACAGCCGTGAACTACCGCACTGTACACTGGTTGATAAAGAGATAGTAGTATACTCGTAACAATTAGGATGACACTATGACGGTATAAAGAATGAAAAAAAAACCACGGTTAGGTGGTAGGTATATAATAATAAATAATACAATTCTGGTCGGACGGACTGCCTGCCGTGTGCCGACACAGAGGTAGCCACAGCCGTGAACTACCGCACTGTACACTGGTTGATAAAGAGATAGTAGTATACTCGTAACAATTAGGATGACACTATGACGGTATAAAGAATGAAAAAAAAACCACGGTTAGGTGGTAGGTATATAATAATAAATAATACAATTCTGGTCGGACGGACTGCCTGCAGTGTGCCGACACAGAGGTAGCCACAGCCGTGAACTACCGCACTGTACACTGGTTGATAAAGAGATAGTAGTATACTCGTAACAATTAGGATGACACTATGACGGTATAAAGAATGAAAAAAAAACCACGGTTAGGTGGTAGGTATATAATAATAAATAATACAATTCTGGTCGGACGGACTGCCTGCCGTGTGCCGACACAGAGGTAGCCACAGCCGTGAACTACCGCACTGTACACTGGTTGATAAAGAGATAGTAGTATACTCGTAACAATTAGGATGACACTATGACGGTATAAAGAATGAAAAAAAAACCACGGTTAGGTGGTAGGTATATAATAATAAATAATACAATTCTGGTCGGACGGACTGCCTGCCGTGTGCCGACACAGAGGTAGCCACAGCCGTGAACTACCGCACTGTACTGTGTCTGCTGCTAATATAGACTGGTTGATATTTAAAGAGATATTAGTAGTATACAACAATACTATACTGGTGGTCAGGCACTGGTCACCACTCCTGCAGCAAAAGTGTGCACTGTTAATTAATATAATTGTACTCCTGGCTCCTGCTAACAACCTGCAGTGCTCCCCAGTCTCCCCCACAATTAATTATAAGCTTTTAATTTATACATTGATGACTGTGCAGCACACTGGGCTGAGCTGAGTGCACACAGACTGAGTCACACTGTGTGACTGACTGTGCTGTGTATCGTTTTTTTTTTCAGGCAGAGAACGGATATAGCAGAGAGAAGTGAACGGATATATTATATTAAATAAAAGTTAACTAGCAACTGCACTGGTCACTGACTGTGGTAAACTAACTCTGTCTGCGACTCTGCACAATCTCTCTCTATCTAATCTATCTATCTCTATTCTAATGGAGAGGACGCCAGACACGTCCTCTCCCTATCAATCTCAATGCACGAGTGAAAATGGCGGCGACGCGCGGCTCCTTATATAGAATCCGAGTCTCGCGAGAATCCGACAGCGTCATGATGACGTTCGGGCGCGCTCGGGTTAACCGAGCAAGGCGGGAAGATCCGAGTCGCTCGGACCCGTGAAAAAAAACATGAAGTTCGGGCGGGTTCGGATTCCGAGGAACCGAACCCGCTCATCTCTAAATTATACTGTCAGGAAAAAGAGGCAATTTGGAGGCCCTTGCACAAACTGGCTTTATTCTACCTAAGTTGCCCTCCCACAAGTGTGTACTCCGAAAGAGTGTTTAGTGCCGCCGCTCACCTTGTCAGCAAACGGCGTACGAGGTTACTTCCAGAAAATGTGGAGAAGATGATGTTCATTAAAATGAATTATAATCAATTCCTCCGTGGAGACATTGACCAGCAGCAATTGCCTCCACAAAGTACACAGGGAGCTGAGATGGTGGATTCCAGTGGGGACGAATTGATAATCTGTGAGGAGGGGGATGTACACGGTGATATATCGGAGGATGATGATGAGGTGGACATCTTGCCTCTGTAGAGCCAGTTTGTGCAAGGAGAGATTAATTGCTTCTTTTTTGGTGGGGGTCCAAACCAACCCGTCATTTCAGTCACAGTCGTGTGGCAGACCCTGTCACTGAAATGATGGGTTGGTTAAAGTGTGCATGTCCTGTTTATACAACATAAGGGTGGGTAAGAGGGCCCAAGGACAATTCCATCTTGCACCTCTTTTTTCTTTCATTTTTCTTTGCGTCATGTGCTGTTTGGGGAGTATTTTTTTGAAGGGCCATCCTGCGTGACACTGCAGTGCCACTCCTAGATGGGCCAGGTGTTTGTGTCGGCCACTAGGGTCGCTTATCTTACTCACACAGCTACCTCATTGCGCCTCTTTTTTTCTTTGCGTCATGTGCTGTTTGGGGAGTGTTTTTTGGAAGGGCCATCCTGCGTGACACTGCAGTGCCACTCCTAGATGGGCCAGGTGTTTGTGTCGGCCACTAGGGTCGCTTATCTTACTCACACAGCTACCTCATTGCGCCTCTTTTTTTCTTTGCGTCATGTGCTGTTTGGGGAGTGTTTTTTGGAAGGGCCATCCTGCGTGACACTGCAGTGCCACTCCTAGATGGGCCAGGTGTTTGTGTCGGCCACTAGGGTCGCTTATCTTACTCACACAGCTACCTCATTGCGCCTCTTTTTTTCTTTGCGTCATGTGCTGTTTGGGGAGTGTTTTTTGGAAGGGCCATCCTGCGTGACACTGCAGTGCCACTCCTAGATGGGCCAGGTGTTTGTGTCGGCCACTAGGGTCGCTTATCTTACTCACACAGCTACCTCATTGCGCCTCTTTTTTTCTTTGCGTCATGTGCTGTTTGGGGAGTGTTTTTTGGAAGGGCCATCCTGCGTGACACTGCAGTGCCACTCCTAGATGGGCCACGTGTTTGTGTCGGCCACTAGGGTCGCTTAGCTTACTCACACAGCTACCTCATTGCGCCTCTTTTTTTCTTTGCGTCATGTGCTGTTTGGGGAGTGTTTTTTGGAAGGGCCATCCTGCGTGACACTGCAGTGCCACTCCTAGATGGGCCAGGTGTTTGTGTCGGCCACTAGGGTCGCTTATCTTACTCACACAGCTACCTCATTGCGCCTCTTTTTTTCTTTGCGTCATGTGCTGTTTGGGGAGTGTTTTTTGGAAGGGCCATCCTGCGTGACACTGCAGTGCCACTCCTAGATGGGCCAGGTGTTTGTGTCGGCCACTAGGGTCGCTTATCTTACTCACACAGCTACCTCATTGCGCCTCTTTTTTTCTTTGCGTCATGTGCTGTTTGGGGAGTGTTTTTTGGAAGGGCCATCCTGCGTGACACTGCAGTGCCACTCCTAGATGGGCCAGGTGTTTGTGTCGGCCACTAGGGTCGCTTAGCTTACTCACACAGCTACCTCATTGCGCCTCTTTTTTTCTTTGCGTCATGTGCTGTTTGGGGAGTGTTTTTTGGAAGGGCCATCCTGCGTGACACTGCAGTGCCACTCCTAGATGGGCCAGGTGTTTGTGTCGGCCACTAGGGTCGCTTAGCTTACTCACACAGCTACCTCATTGCTCCTCTTTTTTTCTCTGCGTCATGTGCTGTTTGGGGAGTGTTTTTTGGAAGGGCCATCCTGCGTGACACTGCAGTGCCACTCCTAGATGGGCCAGGTGTTTGTGTCGGCCACTAGGGTCGCTTAGCTTAGTCATCCAGCGACCTCGTTGCAAATTTTAGGACTAAAAATAATATTGTGAGGTGTGAGGTGTTCAGAATAGACTGAAAATGAGTGGAAATTATGGTTTTTGAGGTTAATAATACTTTGGGATCAAAATGACCCCTAAATTCTATGATTTAAGCTGTTTTTTAGTGTTTTTTGAAAAAAACACCCGAATCCAAAACACACCCGAATCCGACAAAAAAAATTCGGTGAGGTTTTGCCAAAACGCGGTCGAACCCAAAACACGGCCGCGGAACCGAACCCAAAACCAAAACACAAAACCCGAAAAATTTCAAGTGCACATCTCTAATTTCACACACAATGTAACTTTATATCTGTCATCTATATACATGATGTGGTCATTTACTGGTACCTGGTGACAGAACGTATACTGGATTCACACACAATGTAACTTTATATCTGTCACCTATATACATGATGTGGTCATTCACTGGTACCTGGTGACAGAACGTATACTGGATTCCCCCACAATGTAACTTTATATCTGTCACCTATATACATGATGTGGTCATTCACTGGTACCTGGTGACAGAATGTATACTGGATTCCCTCACAATGTAACATTATATCTGTCACCTATATACATGATGTGGTCATTCACTGGTACCTGGTGACAGAACGTATACTGGATTCCTCCACAATGTAACTTTATATCTGTCACCTATATACATGATGTGGCCATTCACTGGTACCTGGTGACAAAACGTATACTGGATTCACACACAATGTAACTTTATATCTGTCACCTATATACATGATGTGGTCATTCACTGGTACCTGGTGACAGAACGTATACTGGATTCCCCCACAATGTAACTTTATATCTGTCACCTATATACATGATGTGGTCATTCACTGGTACCTGGTGACAGAACGTATACTGGATTCCCTCACAATGTAACATTATATCTGTCACCTATATACATGATGTGGTCATTCACTGGTACCTGGTGACAGAACGTATACTGGATTCCTCCACAATGTAACTTTATATCTGTCACCTATATACATGATTTGGCCATTCACTGGTACCTGGTGACAAAACGTATACTGGATTCCCTCACAATGTAACTTTATATCTGTCACCTATATACATGATGTGGTTATTCACTGGTACCTGGTGACAGAACGTATACTGGATTCCCTCACAATGTAACTTTATATCTGTCACCTATATACATGATGTGGTCATTCATTGGTACCTGGTGACAGAACGTATACTGGATTCACACACAATGTAACTTTATATCTGTCACCTACTGTATATACATGATGTGGTCATTCACTGGTACCTGGTGACGGAACGTATACTGGATTCCCCCACAATGTAACTTTATATCTGTCACCTATATATACATGATGCGGTCATTCACTGGTACCTGGTGACAGAACGTATACTGGATTCCTCCACAATGTAACATTATATCTGTCATCTATATACATGATGTGGTCATTCACTGGTACCTGGTGACAGAACGTATACTGGATTCACACACAATGTAACTTTATATATGTCACCTATATACATGATGTGGTCATTCACTGGTACCTGGTGACAGAACGTATCCTGGATTCCCCCACAATGTAACTTTATATCTGTCACCTATATATACAAGATGTGGTCATTCACTGGTACCTGGTCACAGAACGTATACTGGATTCCCCCACAATGTAACTTTATATCTGTCACCTATATACATGATGTGGTCATTCACTGGTACCTGGTGACAGAACGTATACTGGATTCCCTCACAATGTAACTTTATATCTGTCACCTATATACATGATGTGGTCATTCACTGGTACCTGGTGACAGAACGTATACTGGATTCCCTCTCAATGTAACTTTATATCTGTCACCAATATACATGATGTGGTCACTCACTGGTACCTGGTGACAGAACGTATACTGGATTCCCCCACAATGTAACTTTATATCTGTCACCTATATACATGATGTGGCCATTCACTGGTACCTGGTGACAGAACGTATACTGGATTCCCCCACAATGTAACTTTATATCTGTCACCTATATACATGATGTGGTCATTCACTGGTACCTGGTGACAGAACGTATACTAGATTCCCCCACAATGTAACTTTATATCTGTCACCTATATACATGATGTGGTCATTCACTGGTACCTGGTGACAGAACGTATACTGGATTCCTCCACAATGTAACTTTATATCTGTCACCTATATACATGATGTGGTCATTCACTGGTACCTGGTGACAGAACGTATACTGGATTCCCCCACAATGTAACGTTATATCATTCACCTATATACATGATGTGGCCATTCACTGGTACCTGGTGACAATGTATACTGGATTCCCTCTCAATGTAACTTTATATCTGTCACCAATATACATGATGTGGTCATTCACTGGTACCTGGTGACAGAACGTATACTGGATTCCCCCACAATGTAACTTTATATCTGTCACCTATATACATGATGTGGTCATTCACTGGTACCTGGTGACAGAACGTATACTGGATTCCCCCACAATGTAACTTTATATCTGTCACCTATATACATGATGTGGTCATTCACTGGTACCTGGTGACAGAACGTATACTGGATTCCCCCACAATGTAACTTTATATCTATCACCTATATAAATGATGTGGTCATTCACTGGTACCTGGTGACAGAACGTATACTGGATTCCCCCACAATGTAACTTTATATCTATCACCTATATAAATGATGTGGTCATTCACTGGTACCTGGTGACAGAACGGATACTGGATTCCCTCACAATGTAACTTTATATCTGTCACCTATATACTAGAGATGAGCGGGTTCGGTTTCTCTGAAACCGAACCCGCACGAACTTCATGTTTTTTTCACGGGTCCGAGCAGACTCGGATCCTCCCGCCTTGCTCGGTTAACCCGAGCGCGCCCGAACGTCATCATGACGCTGTCGGATTCTCGCGAGACTCGGATTCTATATAAGGAGCCGCGCGTCGCCGCCATTTTCACACGTGCATTGAGATTGATAGGGAGAGGACGTGGCTGGCGTCCTCTCCATTAGAAATTAGATTAGAAGAGAGAGAGAGATTGTGCAGAGTCAGACAGAGTTTACCACAGTGACCAGTGCAGTTGTTGTTAGTTAACTTTTATTTATTTTAATATAATATATCCGTTCTCTGCTATATCCGTTCTCTGCCTGAAAAAAAACGATACACAGCAGCAGCCAGTCACACAGTGTGACTCAGTCTGTGTGCACTCAGCTCAGCCCAGTGTGCTGCACATCAATGTATAAAAGGCAAAGCTTATAATAATTGTGGGGGAGACTGGGGAGCACTGCAGGTTGTTATAGCAGGAGCCCCCAGGAGTACATAATATTATATTAATTTAAAATTAAACAGTGCACACTTTTGCTGCAGGAGTGCCACTGCCAGTGTGACTAGTGGTGACCAGTGCCTGACCACCAGTATAGTAGTATATTGTTGTATGTATTGTATACTATCTCTTTATCAACCAGTCTATATTAGCAGCAGACACAGTACAGTGCGGTAGTAAACGGCTGTGGCTACCTCTGTGTCGGCAGTCGGAACTCGGCAGGCAGTCCGTCCATCCATAATTGTATTACAATATATACCACCTAACCGTGGTATTTTTTTTTCTTTCTTTATACCGTCGTCATAGTGTCATACTAGTTGTTACGAGTATACTACTATCTCTTTATCAACCAGTGTACAGTGCGGTAGTTCACGGCTGTGGCTACCTCTGTGTCGGCAGTCGGCAGGCAGTCCGTCCATCCATAATTGTATTATTATTATAATATATACCACCTAACCGTGGTTTTTTTTTCATTCTTTATACCGTCATAGTGTCATACTAGTTGTTACGAGTATACTACTATCTCTTTATCAACCAGTGTACAGTGCGGTAGTTCACGGCTGTGGCTACCTCTGTGTCGGCAGTCGGCAGGCAGTCCGTCCATCCATAATTGTATTATTATTATAATATATACCACCTAACCGTGGTTTTTTTTTCATTCTTTATACCGTCGTCATAGTGTCATACTAGTTGTTACGAGTATACTACTATCTCTTTATCAACCAGTGTACAGTGCGGTAGTTCACGGCTGTGGCTACCTCTGTGTCGGCAGTCGGCAGGCAGTCCGTCCATCCATAATTGTATTATTATTATAATATATACCACCTAACCGTGGTATTTTTTTTTCTTTCTTTATACCGTCGTCATAGTGTCATACTAGTTGTTACGAGTATACTACTATCTCTTTATCAACCAGTGTACAGTGCGGTAGTTCACGGCTGTGGCTACCTCTGTGTCGGCAGTCGGCAGGCAGTCCGTCCATCCATAATTGTATTATTATTATAATATATACCACCTAACCGTGGTATTTTTTTTTCTTTCTTTATACCGTCGTCATAGTGTCATACTAGTTGTTACGAGTATACTACTATCTCTTTATCAACCAGTGTACAGTGCGGTAGTTCACGGCTGTGGCTACCTCTGTGTCGGCAGTCGGCAGGCAGTCCGTCCATCCATAATTGTATTATTATTATAATATATACCACCTAACCGTGTTTTTTTTTTCATTCTTTATACCGTCGTCATAGTGTCATACTAGTTGTTACGAGTATACTACTATCTCTTTATCAACCAGTGTACAGTGCGGTAGTTCACGGCTGTGGCTACCTCTGTGTCGGCAGTCGGCAGGCAGTCCGTCCATCCATAATTGTATTATTATTATAATATATACCACCTAACCGTGGTTTTTTTTTCATTCTTTATACCGTCGTCATAGTGTCATACTAGTTGTTACGAGTATACTACTATCTCTTTATCAACCAGTGTACAGTGCGGTAGTTCACGGCTGTGGCTACCTCTGTGTCGGCAGTCGGCAGGCAGTCCGTCCATCCATAATTGTATTATTATTATAATATATACCACCTAACCGTGGTATTTTTTTTTCTTTCTTTATACCGTCGTCATAGTGTCATACTAGTTGTTACGAGTATACTACTATCTCTTTATCAACCAGTGTACAGTGCGGTAGTTCACGGCTGTGGCTACCTCTGTGTCGGCAGTCGGCAGGCAGTCCGTCCATCCATAATTGTATTATTATTATAATATATACCACCTAACCGTGGTTTTTTTTTCATTCTTTATACCGTCGTCATAGTGTCATACTAGTTGTTACGAGTATACTACTATCTCTTTATCAACCAGTGTACAGTGCGGTAGTTCACGGCTGTGGCTACCTCTGTGTCGGCAGTCGGCAGGCAGTCCGTCCATCCATAATTGTATTATTATTATAATATATACCACCTAACTGTGGTATTTTTTTTTCTTTCTTTATACCGTCGTCATAGTGTCATACTAGTTGTTACGAGTATACTACTATCTCTTTATCAACCAGTGTACAGTGCGGTAGTTCACGGCTGTGGCTACCTCTGTGTCGGCAGTCGGCAGGCAGTCCGTCCATCCATAATTGTATTATTATTATAATATATACCACCTAACCGTGGTTTTTTTTTCATTCTTTATACCGTCGTCATAGTGTCATACTAGTTGTTACGAGTATACTACTATCTCTTTATCAACCAGTGTACAGTGCGGTAGTTCACGGCTGTGGCTACCTCTGTGTCGGCAGTCGGCAGGCAGTCCGTCCATCCATAATTGTATTATTATTATAATATATACCACCTAACCGTGGTTTTTTTTTCATTCTTTATACCGTCGTCATAGTGTCATACTAGTTGTTACGAGTATACTACTATCTCTTTATCAACCAGTGTACAGTGCGGTAGTTCACGGCTGTGGCTACCTCTGTGTCGGCAGTCGGCAGGCAGTCCGTCCATCCATAATTGTATTATTATTATAATATATACCACCTAACCGTGGTTTTTTTTTCATTCTTTATACCGTCGTCATAGTGTCATACTAGTTGTTACGAGTATACTACTATCTCTTTATCAACCAGTGTACAGTGCGGTAGTTCACGGCTGTGGCTACCTCTGTGTCGGCAGTCGGCAGGCAGTCCGTCCATCCATAATTGTATTATTATTATAATATATACCACCTAACCGTGGTTTTTTTATACCACCTAACCGTGGCAGTCCGTCCATAATTGTATACTAGTATCCAATCCATCCATCTCCATTGTTTACCTGAGGTGCCTTTTAGTTCTGCCTATAAAATATGGAGAACAAAAAAGTTGAGGTTCCAAAATTAGGGAAAGATCAAGATCCACTTCCACCTCGTGCTGAAGCTGCTGCCACTAGTCATGGCCGAGACGATGAAATGCCAGCAACGTCGTCTGCCAAGGCCGATGCCCAATGTCATAGTACAGAGCATGTCAAATCCAAAACACCAAATATCAGAAAAAAAAGGACTCCAAAACCTAAAATAAAATTGTCGGAGGAGAAGCGTAAACTTGCCAATATGCCATTTACCACACGGAGTGGCAAGGAACGGCTGAGGCCCTGGCCTATGTTCATGGCTAGTGGTTCAGCTTCACATGAGGATGGAAGCACTCAGCCTCTCGCTAGAAAACTGAAAAGACTCAAGCTGGCAAAAGCACCGCAAAGAACTGTGCGTTCTTTGAAATCCCAAATCCACAAGGAGAGTCCAATTGTGTCGTTTGCGATGCCTGACCTTCCCAACACTGGACGTGAAGAGCATGCGCCTTCCACTATTTGCATGCCCCCTGCAAGTGCTGGAAGGAGCACCCGCAGTCCAGTTCCTGATAGTCAGATTGAAGATGTCAGTGTTGAAGTACACCAGGATGAGGAGGATATGGGTGTTGCTGGCGCTGGGGAGGAAATTGACCAGGAGGATTCTGATGGTGAGGTGGTTTGTTTAAGTCAGGCACCCGGGGAGACACCTGTTGTCCGTGGGAGGAATATGGCCGTTGACATGCCAGGTGAAAATACCAAAAAAATCAGCTCTTCGGTGTGGAGGTATTTCACCAGAAATGCGGACAACAGGTGTCAAGCCGTGTGTTCCCTTTGTCAAGCTGTAATAAGTAGGGGTAAGGACGTTAACCACCTCGGAACATCCTCCCTTATACGTCACCTGCAGCGCATTCATAATAAGTCAGTGACAAGTTCAAAAACTTTGGGTGACAGCGGAAGCAGTCCACTGACCAGTAAATCCCTTCCTCTTGTAACCAAGCTCACGCAAACCACCCCACCAACTCCCTCAGTGTCAATTTCCTCCTTCCCCAGGAATGCCAATAGTCCTGCAGGCCATGTCACTGGCAAGTCTGACGAGTCCTCTCCTGCCTGGGATTCCTCCGATGCATCCTTGCGTGTAACGCCTACTGCTGCTGGCGCTGCTGTTGTTGCCGCTGGGAGTCGATGGTCATCCCAGAGGGGAAGTCGTAAGCCCACTTGTACTACTTCCAGTAAGCAATTGACTGTTCAACAGTCCTTTGCGAGGAAGATGAAATATCACAGCAGTCATCCTACTGCAAAGCGGATAACTGAGGCCTTGGCATCCTGGGTGGTGAGAAACGTGGTTCCGGTATCCATCATTACTGCAGAGCCAACTAGAGACTTGTTGGAGGTACTGTGTCCCCGGTACCAAATACCATCTAGGTTCCATTTCTCTAGGCAGGCGATACCGAAAATGTACACAGACCTCAGAAAAAGAGTCACCAGTGTCCTAAAAAATGCAGCTGTACCCAATGTCCACTTAACCACGGACATGTGGACAAGTGGAGCAGGGCAGGGTCAGGACTATATGACTGTGACAGCCCACTGGGTAGATGTATGGACTCCCGCCGCAAGAACAGCAGCGGCGGCACCAGTAGCAGCATCTCGCAAACGCCAACTCTTTCCTAGGCAGGCTACGCTTTGTATCACCGCTTTCCAGAATACGCACACAGCTGAAAACCTCTTACGGCAACTGAGGAAGATCATCGCGGAATGGCTTACCCCAATTGGACTCTCCTGTGGATTTGTGGCATCGGACAACGCCAGCAATATTGTGTGTGCATTAAATCTGGGCCAATTCCAGCACGTCCCATGTTTTGCACATACCTTGAATTTGGTGGTGCAGAATTTTTTAAAAAACGACAGGGGCGTGCAAGAGATGCTGTCGGTGGCCAGAAGAATTGCGGGACACTTTCGGCGTACAGGCACCACGTACAGAAAACTGGAGCACCACCAAAAACTACTGAACCTGCCCTGCCATCATCTGAAGCAAGAAGTGGTAACGAGGTGGAATTCAACCCTCTATATGCTTCAGAGGTTGGAGGAGCAGCAAAAGGCCATTCAAGCCTATACAATTGAGCACGATATAGTAGGTGGAATGCACCTGTCTCAAGTGCAGTGGAGAATGATTTCAACGTTGTGCAAGGTTCTGATGCCCTTTGAACTTGCCACACGTGAAGTCAGTTCAGACACTGCCAGCCTGAGTCAGGTCATTCCCCTCATCAGGCTTTTGCAGAAGAAGCTGGAGGCATTGAAGAAGGAGCTAACACGGAGCGATTCCGCTAGGCATGTGGGACTTGTGGATGCAGCCCTTAATTCGCTTAACAAGGATTCACGGGTGGTCAATCTGTTGAAATCAGAGCACTACATTTTGGCCACCGTGCTCGATCCTAGATTTAAAGCCTACCTTGGATCTCTCTTTCCGGCAGACACAGGTCTGCTGGGGTTGAAAGACCTGCTGGTGACAAAATTGTCAAGTCAAGCGGAACGCGACCTGTCAACATCTCCTCCTTCACATTCTCCCGCAACTGGGGGTGCGAGGAAAAGGCTCAGAATTCCGAGCCCACCCGCTGGCGGTGATGCAGGGCAGTCTGGAGCGACTGCTGATGCTGACATCTGGTCCGGACTGAAGGACCTGACAACGATTACGGACATGTCGTCTACTGTCACTGCATATGATTCTCTCAACATTGATAGAATGGTGGAGGATTATATGAGTGACCGCATCCAAGTAGGCACGTCACACAGTCCGTACTTATACTGGCAGGAAAAAGAGGCAATTTGGAGGCCCTTGCACAAACTGGCTTTATTCTACCTAAGTTGCCCTCCCACAAGTGTGTACTCCGAAAGAGTGTTTAGTGCCGCCGCTCACCTTGTCAGCAATCGGCGTACGAGGTTACATCCAGAAAATGTGGAGAAGATGATGTTCATTAAAATGAATTATAATCAATTCCTCCGCGGAGACATTGACCAGCAGCAATTGCCTCCACAAAGTACACAGGGAGCTGAGATGGTGGATTCCAGTGGGGACGAATTGATAATCTGTGAGGAGGGGGATGTACACGGTGATATATCGGAGGGTGAAGATGAGGTGGACATCTTGCCTCTGTAGAGCCAGTTTGTGCAAGGAGAGATTAATTGCTTCTTTTTTGGGGGGGGTCCAAACCAACCCGTCATATCAGTCACAGTCGTGTGGCAGACCCTGTCACTGAAATGATGGGTTGGTTAAAGTGTGCATGTCCTGTTTTGTTTATACAACATAAGGGTGGGTGGGAGGGCCCAAGGATAATTCCATCTTGCACCTCTTTTTTCTTTTCTTTTTCTTTGCATCATGTGCTGATTGGGGAGGGTTTTTTGGAAGGGACATCCTGCGTGACACTGCAGTGCCACTCCTAGATGGGCCCGGTGTTTGTGTCGGCCACTAGGGTCGCTAATCTTACTCACACAGCTACCTCATTGCGCCTCTTTTTTTCTTTGCGTCATGTGCTGTTTGGGGAGGGTTTTTTGGAAGGGACATCCTGCGTGACACTGCAGTGCCACTCCTAGATGTGCCCGGTGTTTGTGTCGGCCACTAGGGTCGCTAATCTTACTCACACAGTCAGCTACCTCATTGCGCCTCTTTTTTTCTTTGCGTCATGTGCTGTTTGGGGAGGGTTTTTTGGAAGGGCCATCCTGCGTGACACTGCAGTGCCACTCCTAGATGGGCCCGGTGTTTGTGTCGGCCACTAGGGTCGCTAATCTTACTCACACAGCTACCTCATTGCGCCTCTTTTTTTCTTTGTGTCATGTGCTGTTTGGGGAGGGTTTTTTGGAAGGGACATCCTGCGTGACACTGCAGTGCCACTCCTAGATGGGCCCGGTGTTTGTGTCGGCCACTAGGGTCGCTTATCTTTCTCACACAGTCAGCTACCTCATTGCGCCTCTTTTTTTCTTTGCGTCATGTGCTGTTTGGGGAGGGTTTTTTGGAAGGGACATCCTGCGTGACACTGCAGTGCCACTCCTAGATGGGCCCGGTGTTTGTGTCGGCCACTAGGGTCGCTTATCTTTCTCACACAGTCAGCTACCTCATTGCGCCTCTTTTTTTCTTTGCGTCATGTGCTGTTTGGGGAGGGTTTTTTGGAAGGGACATCCTGCGTGACACTGCAGTGCCACTCCTAGATGGGCCCGGTGTTTGTGTCGGCCACTAGGGTCGCTAATCTTACTCACACAGCTACCTCATTGCGCCTCTTTTTTTCTTTGCGTCATGTGCTGTTTGGGGAGGGTTTTTTGGAAGGGACATCCTGCGTGACACTGCAGTGCCACTCCTAGATGGGCCCTGTGTTTGTGTCGGCCACTAGGGTCGCTTATCTTACTCACACAGCGACCTCGGTGCAAATTTTAGGACTAAAAATAATATTGTGAGGTGTGATGTGTTCAGAATAGGCTGAAAATGAGTGTAAATTATGTTTTTTGAGGTTAATAATACTTTGGGATCAAAATTACCCCCAAATTCTATGATTTAAGCTGTTTTTTAGGGTTTTTTGAAAAAAACACCCGAATCCAAAACACACCCGAATCCGACAAAAAAAATTCGGTGAGGTTTTGCCAAAACGCGGTCGAACCCAAAACACGGCCGCGGAACCGAACCCAAAACCAAAACACAAAACCCGAAAAATTTCCGGCGCTCATCTCTACTATATACATGATGTGGTCATTCAGTGGTACCTGGTGACAGAACGTATACTGGATTCCCCCACAATGTAACTTTATATCTGTCACCTATATACATGATGTGGTCATTCACTGGTACCTGGTGACAGAACGTATTCTGGATTCCCTCACAGTGTAACTTTATATCTGTCACCTATATACATGATGTGGTCATTCACTGGTACCTGGTGACAGAACTTATACTGGATTCCCTCTCAATGTAACTTTATATCTGTCACCTATATACATGATGTGGTCATTCACTGGTACCTGGTGACAGAACTTATACTGGATTCCCTCTCAATGTAACTTTATATCTGTCACCTATATACATGATGTGGTCATTCACTGGTAACGGGTGACAGAACGTATACTGGATTCCCCCACAATGTAACTTTATATCTGTCACCTATATACATGATGTGGTCATTCACTGGTACCTGGTGACAGAACGTATACTGGATTCCCCCACAATGTAACTTTATATCTGTCACCTATATACATGATGTGGTCATTCACTGGTACCTGGTGACAGAACGTATACTGGATTCCCCCACAATGTAACTTTATATCTGTCACCTATATACATGATGTGGTCACTCACTGGTACCTGGTGACAGAACGTATACTGGATTCCCCCACAATGTAACTTTATATCTGTCACCTATATACATGATGTGGTTGCTCACTGGTACCTGGTGACAGAACGTATACTGGATTCCCCCACAATGTAACTTTATATCTGTCACCTATATAAATGATGTGTTCATTCACTGGTACCTGGTGACGGAACGTATACTGGATTCCCCCACAATGTAACATTATATCTGTCATATATGTACATGATGTGGTCACTCACTGATACCTGGTGACAGAACGTATACTGGATTCCCCCACAATGTAACTTTATATCTGTCACCTATATACATGATGTGGTCACTCACTGGTACCTGGTGACAGAACGTATACTGGATTCCCCCACAATGTAACTTTATATCTGTTACCTATATAAATGATGTGTTCATTCACTGGTACCTGGTGACGGAACGTATACTGGATTCCCCCACAATGTAACTTTATATCTGTCACCTATATAAATGATGTGTTCATTCACTGGTACCTGGTGACAGAACGTATACTGGATTCCCCCACAATGTAACTTTATAGCTGTCACCTATATACATTATGTGGTCATTCACTGGTACCTGGTGACGGAACGTATACTGGATTCCCCCACAATGTAACTTTATATCTGTCACCTATATAAATGATGTGTTCATTCACTGGTACCTGGTGACAGAACGTATACTGGATTCCCCCACAATGTAACATTATATCTGTCACCTATATACATGATGTGGTCATTCACTGGTACCTGGTAACAGAACGTATACTGGATTCCCCCACAATGTAACTTTATATCTGTTACCTATATAAATGATGTGTTCATTCAGTGGTACCTGGTGACGGAACGCATACTGGATTCCCCCACAATGTAACATTATATCTGTCATCTATATACATGATGTGGCCATTCACTGGTACCTGGTGACAGAACATATACTGGATTCCCCCACAATGTAACTTTATATCTGTCACCTATATAAATGATGTGTTCATTCACTGGTACCTGGTGACGGAACGTATACTGGATTCCCCCACAATGTAACATTATATCTGTCATCTATATACATGATGTGGCCATTCACTGGTACCTGGTGACAGAACGTATACTGGATTCCCCCACAATGTAACATTATATCTGTCACCTATATACACGATGTGGTCATTCATTTGTACCTGGTGACAGAACGTATACTGGATTCCCCCACAATGTAACTTTATATCTGTCACCTATATACATGATGTGGCCATTCACTGGTACCTGGTGACAGAACGTATACTGGATTCCCCCACAATGTAACATTATATCTGTCACCTATATACATGATGTGGTCATTCACTGGTACCTGGTGACAGAACGTATACTAGATTCCCCCACAATGTAACTTTATATCTGTCACCTATATACGTGATGTGGTCATTCACTGGTACCTGGTGACAGAACGTATACTGGATTCCCCCACAATGTAACTTTATATCTGTCACCTATATACGTGATGTGGTCATTCACTGGTACCTTGTGACAGAACGTATACTGGATTCCCCCACAATGTAACTTTATATCTGTCACCTATATACATGATGTGGTCATTCACTGGTACCTGGTGACAGAACGTATACTGGATTCCCCCACAATGTAACATTATATCTGTCACCTATATATACATGATGTGGTCATTCATTGGTACCTGGTGACAGAACATATACTGGATTCCCCCACAATGTAACTTTATATCTGTCACCTATATACATGATGTGGTCATTCACTGGTACCTGGTGACAGAACGTATACTGGATTTCCCCACAATGTAACTTTATATCTGTCACCTATATACATGATGTGGTCATTCACTGGTACCTGGTGACAGAACGTATACTGGATTCCTCCACAATGTAACTTTATATCTGTCACCTATATACATGATGTGGTCATTCACTGGTACCTGGTGACAGAACGTATACTGGATTCCCCCACAATGTAACTTTATATCTGTCACCTATATATATATACATGATGTGGTCATTCACTGGTACCTGGTGACAGAACGTATACTGGATTCTAGAGATGAGCGCCTGAAATTTTTCGGGTTTTGTGTTTTGGTTTTGGGTTCGGTTCCGCGGCCGTGTTTTGGGTTCGAACGCGTTTTGGCAAAACCTCACCGAATTATTTTTGTCGGATTCGGGTGTGTTTTGGATTCGGGTGTTTTTGTCCAAAAACACTAAAAAACAGCTTAAATCATAGAATTTGGGGGTCATTTTGATCCCAAAGTATTATTAACCTCAAAAACCATAATTTACACTCATTTTCAGTCTATTCTGAATACCTCACACCTCACAATATTATTTTTAGTCCTAAAATTTGTACCGAGGTCGCTGTGTGAGTAAGATAAGCGACCCTAGTGGCCGACACAAACACCGGGCCCATCTAGGAGTGGCACTGCAGTGTCACGCAAGATGTCCCTTCCAAAAAACCCTCCCCAAACAGCACATGACGCAAAGAAAAAAAGAGGCGCAATGAGGTAGCTGTGTGAGTAAGATTAGCGACCCTAGTGGCCGACACAAACACCGGGCCCATCTAGGAGTGGCACTGCAGTGTCACGCAGGATGGCCCTTCCAAAAAACCCTCCCCAAACAGCACATGACGCAAAGAAAAAAAGAGGCGCAATGAGGTAGCTGACTGTGTGAGTAAGATTAGCGACCCTAGTGGCCGACACAAACACCGGGCACATCTAGGAGTGGCACTGCAGTGTCACGCAGGATGTCCCTTCCAAAAAACCCTCCCCAAACAGCACATGACGCAAAGAAAAAAAGAGGCGCAATGAGGTAGCTGTGTGAGTAAGATTAGCGACCCTAGTGGCCGACACAAACACCGGGCCCATCTAGGAGTGGCACTGCAGTGTCACGCAGGATGTCCCTTCCAAAAAACCCTCCCCAATCAGCACATGATGCAAAGAAAAAGAAAAGAAAAAAGAGGTGCAAGATGGAATTATCCTTGGGCCCTCCCACCCACCCTTATGTTGTATAAACAAAACAGGATATGCACACTTTAACCAACCCATCATTTCAGTGACAGGGTCTGCCACACGACTGTGACTGATATGACGGGTTGGTTTGGACCCCCCCCAAAAAAGAAGCAATTAATCTCTCCTTGCACAAACTGGCTCTACAGAGGCAAGATGTCCACCTCATCTTCACCCTCCGATATATCACCGTGTACATCCCCCTCCTCACAGATTATCAATTCGTCCCCACTGGAATCCACCATCTCAGCTCCCTGTGTACTTTGTGGAGGCAATTGCTGCTGGTCAATGTCTCCGCGGAGGAATTGATTATAATTCATTTTAATGAACATCATCTTCTCCACATTTTCTGGATGTAACCTCGTACGCCGATTGCTGACAAGGTGAGCGGCGGCACTAAACACTCTTTCGGAGTACACACTTGTGGGAGGGCAACTTAGGTAGAATAAAGCCAGTTTGTGCAAGGGCCTCCAAATTGCCTCTTTTTCCTGCCAGTATAAGTACGGTACACTGTACACTGGTTGATAAAGAGATAGTAGTATACTCGTAACAACTAGTATGACGACGGTATAAAGAATGAAAAAAAAACCACGGTTAGGTGGTATATATTATAATACAATTATGGATGGACGGACTGCCTGCCGAGTGCCGACACAGAGGTAGCCACAGCCGTGAACTACCGCACTGTACACTGGTTGATAAAGAGATAGTAGTATACTCGTAACAACTAGTATGACGACGGTATAAAGAATGAAAAAAAAACCACGGTTAGGTGGTATATATTATAATACAATTATGGTTGGACGGACTGCCTGCCGAGTGCCGACACAGAGGTAGCCACAGCCGTGAACTACCGCACTGTACACTGGTTGATAAAGAGATAGTAGTATACTCGTAACAACTAGTATGACGACGGTATAAAGAATGAAAAAAAAACCACGGTTAGGTGGTATATATTATAATACAATTATGGATGGACGGACTGCCTGCCGAGTGCCGACACAGAGGTAGCCACAGCCGTGAACTACCGCACTGTACACTGGTTGATAAAGAGATAGTAGTATACTCGTAACAACTAGTATGACGACGGTATAAAGAATGAAAAAAAAACCACGGTTAGGTGGTATATAATACAATTATGGTTGGACGGACTGCCTGCCGAGTGCCGACACAGAGGTAGCCACAGCCGTGAACTACCGCACTGTACACTGGTTGATAAAGAGATAGTAGTATACTCGTAACAACTAGTATGACGACGGTATAAAGAATGAAAAAAAAACCACGGTTAGGTGGTATATAATACAATTATGGTTGGACGGACTGCCTGCCGAGTGCCGACACAGAGGTAGCCACAGCCGTGAACTACCGCACTGTACACTGGTTGATAAAGAGATAGTAGTATACTCGTAACAACTAGTATGACGACGGTATAAAGAATGAAAAAAAAACCACGGTTAGGTGGTATATATTATAATACAATTATGGATGGACGGACTGCCTGCCGAGTGCCGACACAGAGGTAGCCACAGCCGTGAACTACCGCACTGTACACTGGTTGATAAAGAGATAGTAGTATACTCGTAACAACTAGTATGACGACGGTATAAAGAATGAAAAAAAAACCACGGTTAGGTGGTATATAATACAATTATGGTTGGACGGACTGCCTGCCGAGTGCCGACACAGAGGTAGCCACAGCCGTGAACTACCGCACTGTACACTGGTTGATAAAGAGATAGTAGTATACTCGTAACAACTAGTATGACGACGGTATAAAGAATGAAAAAAAAACCACGGTTAGGTGGTATATATTATAATACAATTATGGATGGACGGACTGCCTGCCGAGTGCCGACACAGAGGTAGCCACAGCCGTGAACTACCGCACTGTACACTGGTTGATAAAGAGATAGTAGTATACTCGTAACAACTAGTATGACGACGGTATAAAGAATGAAAAAAAAACCACGGTTAGGTGGTATATATTATAATACAATTATGGTTGGACGGACTGCCTGCCGAGTGCCGACACAGAGGTAGCCACAGCCGTGAACTACCGCACTGTACACTGGTTGATAAAGAGATAGTAGTATACTCGTAACAACTAGTATGACGACGGTATAAAGAATGAAAAAAAAACCACGGTTAGGTGGTATATATTATAATACAATTATGGATGGACGGACTGCCTGCCGAGTGCCGACACAGAGGTAGCCACAGCCGTGAACTACCGCACTGTACACTGGTTGATAAAGAGATAGTAGTATACTCGTAACAACTAGTATGACGACGGTATAAAGAATGAAAAAAAAACCACGGTTAGGTGGTATATAATACAATTATGGTTGGACGGACTGCCTGCCGAGTGCCGACACAGAGGTAGCCACAGCCGTGAACTACCGCACTGTACACTGGTTGATAAAGAGATAGTAGTATACTCGTAACAACTAGTATGACGACGGTATAAAGAATGAAAAAAAAACCACGGTTAGGTGGTATATATTATAATACAATTATGGATGGACGGACTGCCTGCCGAGTGCCGACACAGAGGTAGCCACAGCCGTGAACTACCGCACTGTACACTGGTTGATAAAGAGATAGTAGTATACTCGTAACAACTAGTATGACGACGGTATAAAGAATGAAAAAAAAACCACGGTTAGGTGGTATATATTATAATACAATTATGGTTGGACGGACTGCCTGCCGAGTGCCGACACAGAGGTAGCCACAGCCGTGAACTACCGCACTGTACACTGGTTGATAAAGAGATAGTAGTATACTCGTAACAACTAGTATGACGACGGTATAAAGAATGAAAAAAAAACCACGGTTAGGTGGTATATATTATAATACAATTGTCAGGTTCGGTCTGGTTTGTGTCCCCGGAGGGGGCGCTAGTGGGTCAGTGGAGGTAGGATGGAAGAATGAAGTGAGGAGGCAGTACTGGGTCTCTGCGCATGTGCACAATGGTATTTATTATACAGGAGGTAAACAATACGGCAGCAGAAATGATAATAAATGCAAATGTCAGTTATACAGCGTGATAGCTGAAAGTCTATTGAAACAGGTTGGATAATGACTTGAAGAAATAATGTCCAGTAATGATAATAAACAGATGGGAAGGTAACTTGTAGTAATATTCTGGTATAGGAACCAGTGCAGGTTGAATCATGGAACTTAACAGTGATGTTTGTAGTATGGCAAACCTGATAGCAGAGGCAGGAGTCTGACTGTGTCCACAGTGCAGGTGGAGAAGCACTGACAGCGAGCAAGCTGTATCACAGGTGAGAGATGGAACACACCTGGAGTCAGTCTCTACTGCAAGGCTGAAGCACACCAGGTAATGATGGGTGTGAAGCCTTTTGATGAATGCAGGTATTGCTGGGACTTGAAGTTCCACGGAGCAGAGTGAAGTAACCAGGAGTACTAAGTCTCTTGAGAATAGCCAGGTACACGGAGGAGACCCAGGAACACAGGGGATCTGGAGACTGGAACACAGGGAACCACTGGATGCAGCAGGAGAGCTGGAGTGATTGCTGGAACTTGTAGTTCCACAGAGATGCAGGAGGATAACCAGGAACACAGGGGATCTGGAGACTGGAACACAGGGAACCACTGGATGCAGCAGGAGAGCTGGAGTGATTGCTGGAACTTGTAGTTCCACAGATGCAGAAGGATAACCAGGAACACAGGGGATCTGGAGACTGGAACACAGGGAACCACTGGGAACTGGAACTGCTGGGACCTGTTGTTCCACAGGTCTAACACACAAGGAAATCTCTGTACTCAGAGGATTGCAAACAGGAACCGTCTGTTCACGGGATGTGACGTGTTGTCCAAGGCGATGTGAGAGAGCCACAAACTGGAAGTTATACCTCCTGCCCAGCAGTGATTGGACACAAACTGCAGGCAGAGATACTAGCTGGATTAGGTGTCCAGATCAGCTGTGAGTTGGCTGAAGCATTCCAGGCTGCAGAGGACTGAAAACCAGAACTGGAACAGAACTGAACTGGTTAGATGGAGCACGGTGAGCTGTGGGCTGCAGGAGACTGAAGACCAGAACTGGAACTGCTGGGACCTGTAGTTCCACAGCAGAGATGCAATGGAAAATGTGGATTCCTGACAGTACCCCCCCTTTTATGGGTGGGCACCGAACACCCACGCTGGAACTTGGAGGATCCTTGAAAAAGAGCTTAGGAATACACAAAAGCAGAGGTCCTCAAAAGTCTTCCCAACTTTCATCTTCAGAATAAGTAGACCATTCATGGTCATTTGAGACAGATTTTACTTCCTGGGAGAAGGCATAACTCGGAAGGATAGAACCCCCCATAATGTAACTTGAGTCGTCATCAACAAACTCACTTTCAGAGTCAGAGTCCAGGTCTAGTGTGGTCATGGGAGCCTTTTGTTTAGGAACAACAGAATCTGAGACAATCTGTGGACCAGTGAATTTGAAGCTATGCGAGACACCAGGACTAGGGTTTACGGCAGCATAGCCAACACTTACGTCAGATGGTAGACTTTGAACTGATTCTGGAGCTCTCCAAAGCCTGTGATTCTTGAAATCTCTGATACATTGATTCAACAGAACCTGTTCATGTTTGGAAGGAATTGAGTCGAAAAACTGAGAACCTTGTCTTGACTTTACAGCTTGGAAATCTTTAATAGCTTGGTCTAATGTATCCTGATCTTGCACAGACAGAGATGTTGGAGAGGATTTAGCAGTAGACAAACTGTTGACAAATTGGCCGGAATGCCCAGATGACTTTGACTGCATAAACTTTGGAGCAAACTCCTGTTTTACGGCTTCGCAGAAAGCGGGAAGATCACTCAGTAGCGGATCTTTAGATTCAATGAGAGGATTCGCCCAGTCCAATGCTTTACCTTTGAAGAACAGGAGGAAGTATCTGATTGCATTGGCTGGAGAAATAGTCACTGAAGGTTCAGACTCAGTAAAAGCGAGGTATTGGCTCGCCACTGCAGGAAACTGAGCATAGTCACCATTAAAGTAGACTGGAGCTTTTGTATCTGGTGGACACTTGGAAGGCTGAATGTCAGTTGAAGTCTCGGAAGACAATGTAGGACACTTGAGAGTTGAGGACTGGAATAAGCATTCAAAAGCAGGAGTAGAATCAACTTGAAATGCTCGAGGGTGGAGAGAGGACGTCATCTCCTGGATTGACTGACGGGAATTTTCTGCTGAGGTTGACAGAATGCTAGAAGCTTCATCTTGGGGTGAGATGCGTAGAGCCTCCATCTGGGTTGAGGCAACTGCAACATCTGCAAGAACTGTAGACTCTGGACATAGCGACAGGAGTTGTTTACTTGAAGCACCGGAGAGAACCACACCGGGTTCAGAGGAACTGGAATCGGTAGGGACCGATGGCAACTTTAGACAAATGGATGGATCCGGGATTTGTACAGGACTACTTGACTTGACTTGAACTGAGGGAGGCTGATCTGGACAGACGGATGGGACCAGATTGGGTCCAGAAAAGCTTGAACCGGCTGGAACCGGAGGAGTCTTCGGACAGACGGATAGGACCAGATTTGAGCCGAAGAGACTGGAATCGGCTGGAACCGAAGGAGGTAGCTCAGCATTGGAAACAGAGCTACTCGGGCTGGCTGGAACCAGAGGAGGCTGATCTGGACAGACGGATGGGACCGGATTGGGTCCAGATAAGCTTGAAGCGGTAGGAACCGGTGGAGTCCTCGGACTGACGGATAGAACCGGATTTGATCCGAGGATGCTGGAATCGGCTGGAACCGAAGGAGGTAGCTCAGCATTGGAAACAGAGCTACTCGGGCTGGCTGGAACCAGAGGAGGCTGATCCGGACAGACGGATGGGACCGGATTGGGTCCGGAAGAGCTTGAAGCGACAGGAACCGGTGGAGTCCTCGGACTGACGGATAGGACCGGATTTGATCCGAGGATGCTGGAATCGGCTGGAACCGAAGGAGGTAGCCCATCATTGGAGCCACTCAGGCTGGCTGGAACCAGTGGAGACTTTGGACCGACGGCTGGAACCGGGCTAGGTCCATTGACACTTGATTCTGTATAGACAGAATCCGGATGTTCTGATGATCCCTTTTGGAGTGGTACTGAGCTGGTAGCACTCTCTGAAGTTGGCAAACAAAAGTTCACGTCTGTATCTGTGGCTTTAAGAATTCCTCCTGGGATCTTGGCCCTGGATTCCTCACTTGAGGATGAAACTCCAAAGACCCCTCCTGGGGTTAATAGATCAGACACACTTCTTTGAGTTGCATGCCCGGATGCCACTTCTGGAACCTGAACATCAGATACCCCTACTGGGGTCACAACATCAGATGCCCCACCTGGGGCTGTAGAGACAGACGCCCCTTCTCGGGCTGAAGGCACGGATGCCCCTTCTCGGGCTGTAGACACGGATGCCCCTTCTCGGGCTGTAGACACGGATGCCCCTTCTCGGGCTGTAGACACGGATGCCCCTTCTCGGGCTGTAGACACGGATGCCCCTTCTCGGGCTGTAGGCACGGACGCCCCTTCTCGGGCTGTAGGCACAGACGCCCCTTCTCGGGCTGTGGGCACAGACGCTACTTTAGTTATGGGCAACATAGATAGTCTCTGTTGATTTCTGAACTTGGGATTGGGTCTATTTGTCACAGGACCCCAATCGTATACTTTTTGGACACTTCTGTCTGGGGTAAAGGAACTTGAAACTGTAGAGGATACGTTGGAAGGTTTGCAGGTGAAAACACTGTGATGCTGGGACCTGTCACCAACTTTTGAGTCGCGGAAGGAACAGTCCTTAATAAGATGACTAGGACTCCCACAGTAAAAGCAGAGGTGAAGCTGCCTGCGATGGCGGCGTTCAGCTTCCGTGAGTTTGGAGCGCGGGTAGCTCTGGAATCTGCCCTCTCTTTGCACAAGAGGAGAGACTTTAGTTTGAAAAAAAGTTGACACGGAGGTCGCACTAGTCTTAATACTTTGAGCAGTACTCTTCACTGCGTTTAAAGCACCACTCAGGATTTCTGGCATTATCGGAATGATTTTTGTTAGGAGATTTTGAAGTTGTTCCAATAGATGATAAAGAGTGCTTAGTGGTTCAGAGTTCACAGCAGACAACAAGGGAGTCTTGAAGCTTTCAAAGGAGGAAGTCGCTCTCTCAGGAGAATTTGCTGCGAAGGGACTGCCATAGGACTGACTTGAGCAACAGCCATCCACAGGAACGGATTGTGCAGGGAAAGTTGAAATGACGGGAGCAGGAGTGACTTGAACAGGAACTGGAGAAACAACTGAACTTGAAAGGGATTGCTGCAAGGTATCCAAACGGATAGACATTCCCTGTAGGAACTGGAACATCTGCTGCTGCGCAGCCTCTTGACCATCCAAACGGGAGACCAGATTTTGTAAGGCCCCTGACCCCACATTCTGACCACCATCCGAGTCCATTGGCCTTGGACAAACTGTCAGGTTCGGTCTGGTTTGTGTCCCCGGAGGGGGCGCTAGTGGGTCAGTGGAGGTAGGATGGAAGAATGAAGTGAGGAGGCAGTACTGGGTCTCTGCGCATGTGCACAATGGTATTTATTATACAGGAGGTAAACAATACGGCAGCAGAAATGATAATAAATGCAAATGTCAGTTATACAGCGTGATAGCTGAAAGTCTATTGAAACAGGTTGGATAATGACTTGAAGAAATAATGTCCAGTAATGATAATAAACAGATGGGAAGGTAACTTGTAGTAATATTCTGGTATAGGAACCAGTGCAGGTTGAATCATGGAACTTAACAGTGATGTTTGTAGTATGGCAAACCTGATAGCAGAGGCAGGAGTCTGACTGTGTCCACAGTGCAGGTGGAGAAGCACTGACAGCGAGCAAGCTGTATCACAGGTGAGAGATGGAACACACCTGGAGTCAGTCTCTACTGCAAGGCTGAAGCACACCAGGTAATGATGGGTGTGAAGCCTTTTGATGAATGCAGGTATTGCTGGGACTTGAAGTTCCACGGAGCAGAGTGAAGTAACCAGGAGTACTAAGTCTCTTGAGAATAGCCAGGTACACGGAGGAGACCCAGGAACACAGGGGATCTGGAGACTGGAACACAGGGAACCACTGGATGCAGCAGGAGAGCTGGAGTGATTGCTGGAACTTGTAGTTCCACAGAGATGCAGGAGGATAACCAGGAACACAGGGGATCTGGAGACTGGAACACAGGGAACCACTGGATGCAGCAGGAGAGCTGGAGTGATTGCTGGAACTTGTAGTTCCACAGATGCAGAAGGATAACCAGGAACACAGGGGATCTGGAGACTGGAACACAGGGAACCACTGGGAACTGGAACTGCTGGGACCTGTTGTTCCACAGGTCTAACACACAAGGAAATCTCTGTACTCAGAGGATTGCAAACAGGAACCGTCTGTTCACGGGATGTGACGTGTTGTCCAAGGCGATGTGAGAGAGCCACAAACTGGAAGTTATACCTCCTGCCCAGCAGTGATTGGACACAAACTGCAGGCAGAGATACTAGCTGGATTAGGTGTCCAGATCAGCTGTGAGTTGGCTGAAGCATTCCAGGCTGCAGAGGACTGAAAACCAGAACTGGAACAGAACTGAACTGGTTAGATGGAGCACGGTGAGCTGTGGGCTGCAGGAGACTGAAGACCAGAACTGGAACTGCTGGGACCTGTAGTTCCACAGCAGAGATGCAATGGAAAATGTGGATTCCTGACAACAATTATGGATGGACGGACTGCCTGCCGAGTGCCGACACAGAGGTAGCCACAGCCGTG
Organism: Pseudophryne corroboree; assembly: GCF_028390025.1. NCBI lineage: Eukaryota > Metazoa > Chordata > Amphibia > Anura > Myobatrachidae > Pseudophryne > Pseudophryne corroboree. Next base: position 21,904,124 of record NC_086453.1, on the reverse strand, counting down.
AACTACCGCACTGTACACTGGTTGATAAAGAGATAGTAGTATACTCGTAACAACTAGTATGACGACGGTATAAAGAATGAAAAAAAAACCACGGTTAGGTGGTATATAATACAATTATGGTTGGACGGACTGCCTGCCGAGTGCCGACACAGAGGTAGCCACAGCCGTGAACTACCGCACTGTACACTGGTTGATAAAGAGATAGTAGTATACTCGTAACAACTAGTATGACGACGGTATAAAGAATGAAAAAAAAACCACGGTTAGGTGGTATATATTATAATACAATTATGGATGGACGGACTGCCTGCTGAGTGCCGACACAGAGGTAGCCACAGCCGTGAACTACCGCACTGTACACTGGTTGATAAAGAGATAGTAGTATACTCGTAACAACTAGTATGACGACGGTATAAAGAATGAAAAAAAAACCACGGTTAGGTGGTATATATTATAATACAATTATGGTTGGACAGACTGCCTGCCGAGTGCCGACACAGAGGTAGCCACAGCCGTGAACTACCGCACTGTACACTGGTTGATAAAGAGATAGTAGTATACTCGTAACAACTAGTATGACGACGGTATAAAGAATGAAAAAAAAACCACGGTTAGGTGGTATATATTATAATACAATTATGGATGGACGGACTGCCTGCCGAGTGCCGACACAGAGGTAGCCACAGCCGTGAACTACCGCACTGTACACTGGTTGATAAAGAGATAGTAGTATACTCGTAACAACTAGTATGACGACGGTATAAAGAATGAAAAAAAAACCACGGTTAGGTGGTATATAATACAATTATGGTTGGACGGACTGCCTGCCGAGTGCCGACACAGAGGTAGCCACAGCCGTGAACTACCGCACTGTACACTGGTTGATAAAGAGATAGTAGTATACTCGTAACAACTAGTATGACGACGGTATAAAGAATGAAAAAAAAACCACGGTTAGGTGGTATATATTATAATACAATTATGGATGGACGGACTGCCTGCCGAGTGCCGACACAGAGGTAGCCACAGCCGTGAACTACCGCACTGTACTGTGTCTGCTGCTAATATAGACTGGTTGATAAAGAGATAGTATACAATACTACTAATATACTGGTGGTCAGGCACTGGTCACCACTAGTCACACTGGCAGTGGCACTCCTGCAGCAAAAGTGTGCACTGTTTAATTTTAATATAATATTATTTATCATGTACTCCTGGCTCCTGCTATAACAACCTGCAGTGCTCCCCAGTCTCCCCCACAATTATAAGCTTTATATACAATACATTGATGTGCAGCACACTGGGCTGAGCAGTGCACACAGACTGAGTCACTGTGTGACTGTGTATCGTTTTTTTCAGGCAGAGAACGGATATATTAAATAAAACAAACAACTGCACTGTCTCTGGTGGTCACTGGTCACTGTGGTCGTCAGTCACTAAACTCTGTCTGCACTCTCTTCTAATCTACAGTATCACAGCAATCTCTCTCTCTCTCTCTCTTCTAAATCTAATCTAAATGGAGAGGACGCCAGCCACGTCCTCTCCCTATCAATCTCAATGCACGTGTGAAAATGGCGGCGACGCGCGGCTCCTTATATAGAATCCGAGTCTCGCGAGAATCCGACAGCGTCATGATGACGTTCGGGCGCGCTCGGGTTAACCGAGCAAGGCGGGAAGATCCGAGTCGCTCGGACCCGTGAAAAAAAAAGTGAAGTTCGTGCGGGTTCGGATTCAAAGAAACCGAACCCGCTCATCTCTACTGGATTCCCCCACAATGTAACTTTATATCTGTTACCTATATACATGATGTGGTTATTCACTGGTACCTGGTGACAGAACGTATACTGGATTCCCCCACAATGTAACTTTATATCTGTCACCTATATACATGATGTGGTCATTCACTGGTACCTGGTGACAGAACGTATACTGGATTCCCCCACAATGTAACTTTATATCTGTCACCTATATACATGATGTGGTCATTCACTGGTACCTGGTGACAGAACGTATACTGGATTCCCCCACAATGTAACTTTATATCTGTCACCTATATACATGATGTGGTCATTCACTGGTACCTGGTGACGGAACGTATACTGGATTCCCCCACAATGTAACTTTATATCTGTCACCTATATACATGATGTGGTCATTCACTGGTACCTGGTGACGGAACATATACTGGATTCCCCCACAATGTAACTTTATATCTGTCACCTATATACATGATGTGGTCATTCACTGGTACCTGGTGACAGAACGTATACTGGATTCCCCCACAATGCAACTTTATATCTGTCACCTATATACATGATGTGGTCATTCACTGGTACCTGGTGACGGAACGTATACTGGATTCCCCCACAATGTAACTTTATATCTGTCACCTATATACATGATGTGGTCATTCACTGGTACCTGGTGACGGAACGTATACTGGATTCCCCCACAATGTAACTTTATATCTGTCACCTATATACATGATGTGGTCACTCACTGGTACCTGGTGACAGAACGTATACTGGATTCCCCCACAATGTAACTTTATATCTGTCACCTATATACATGATGTGGTCACTCACTGGTACCTGGTGACAGAACGTATACTGGATTCCCCCACAATGTAACTTTATATCTGTCACCTATATAAATGATGTGTTCATTCACAGGTACCTGGTGACGGAACGTATACTGGATTCCCCCACAATGTAACATTATATCTGTCATCTATATACATGATGTGGTCACTCACTGATACCTGGTGACAGAACGTATACTGGATTCCCCCACAATGTAACTTTATATCTGTCACCTATATACATGATGTGGTCACTCACTGGTACCTGGTGACAGAACGTATACTGGATTCCCCCACAATGTAACTTTATATCTGTTACCTATATAAATGATGTGTTCATTCACTGGTACCTGGTGACGGAACGTATACTGGATTCCCCCACAATGTAACATTATATCTGTCATCTATATACATGATGTGGTCATTCACTGGTACCTGGTGACGGAACGTATACTGGATTCCCCCACAATGTAACTTTATATCTGTCACCTATATAAATGATGTGTTCATTCACTGGTACCTGGTGACAGAACGTATACTGGATTCCCCCACAATGTAACTTTATATCTGTCACCTATATACATGATGTGGTCATTCACTGGTACCTGGTGACAGAACGTATACTGGATTCCCCCACAATGTAACATTATATCTGTCACCTATATACATGATGTGGTCATTCACTGGTACCTGGTAACAGAACGTATACTGGATTCCCCCACAATGTAACTTTATATCTGTTACCTATATAAATGATGTGTTCATTCAGTGGTACCTGGTGACGGAACGCATACTGGATTCCCCCACAATGTAACTTTATATCTGTCATCTATATACATGATGTGGTCATTCACTGGTACCTGGTGACAGAACGTATACTGGATTCCCCCACAATGTAACATTATATCTGTCATCTATATACATGATGTGGCCATTCACTGGTACCTGGTGACAGAACATATACTGGATTCCCCCACAATGTAACTTTATATCTGTCACCTATATAAATGATGTGTTCATTCACTGGTACCTGGTGACGGAACGTATACTGGATTCCCCCACAATGTAACTTTATATCTGTCATCTATATACATGATGTGGCCATTCACTGGTACCTGGTGACAGAACGTATACTGGATTCCCCCACAATGTAACATTATATCTGTCACCTATATACACGATGTGGTCATTAATTTGTACCTGGTGACAGAACGTATACTGGATTCCCCCACAATGTAACTTTATATCTGTCACCTATATACATGATGTGGCCATTCACTGGTACCTGGTGACAGAACGTATACTGGATTCCCCCACAATGTAACATTATATCTGTCACCTATATACGTGATGTGGTCATTCACTGGTACCTGGTGACAGAACGTATACTGGATTCCCCCACAATGTAACTTTATATCTGTCACCTATATACATGATGTGGTCATTCACTGGTACCTGGTGACGGAACGTATACTGGATTCCCCCACAATGTAACTTTATATCTGTCACCTATATACGTGATGTGGTCATTCACTGGTACCTGGTGACAGAACGTATACTGGATTCCCCCACAATGTAACTTTATATCTGTCACCTATATACATGATGTGGTCATTCACTGGTACCTGGTGACAGAACTTATACTGGATTCCCCCACAATGTAACATTATATCTGTCACCTATATATACATGATGTGGTCATTCATTGGTACCTGGTGACAGAACATATACTGGATTCCCCCACAATGTAACTTTATATCTGTCACCTATATACATGATGTGGTCATTCACTGGTACCTGGTGACAGAACGTATACTGGATTTCCCCACAATGTAACTTTATATCTGTCACCTATATACATGATGTGGTCATTCACTGGTACCAGGTGACAGAACGTATACTGGATTCCTCCACAATGTAACTTTATATCTGTCACCTATATACATGATGTGGTCATTCACTGGTACCTGGTGACAGAACGTATACTGGATTCCCCCACAATGTAACTTTATATCTGTCACCTATATATATACATGATGTGGTCATTCACTGGTACCTGGTGACAGAACGTATACTGGATTCCCCCACAATGTAACTTTATATCTGTTACCTATATACATGATGTGGTTATTCACTGGTACCTGGTGACAGAACGTATACTGGATTCCCCCACAATGTAACTTTATATCTGTCACCTATATACATGATGTGGTCATTCACTGGTACCTGGTGACAGAACGTATACTGGATTCCCCCACAATGTAACTTTATATCTGTCACCTATATACATGATGTGGTCATTCACTGGTACCTGGTGACGGAACGTATACTGGATTCCCCCACAATGTAACTTTATATCTGTCACCTATATACATGATGTGGTCATTCACTGGTACCTGGTGACGGAACGTGTACTGGATTCCGCCACAATGTAGCTTTATATCTGTCACCTATATACATGATGTGGTCATTCACTGGTACCTGGTGACGGAACATATACTGGATTCCCCCACAATGTAACTTTATATCTGTCACCTATATACATGATGTGGTCATTCACTGGTACCTGGTGACAGAACGTATACTGGATTCCCCCACAATGTAACTTTATATCTGTCACCTATATACATGATGTGGTCATTCACTGGTACCTGGTGACGGAACGTATACTGGATTCCCCCACAATGTAACTTTATATCTGTCACCTATATACATGATGTGGTCATTCACTGGTACCTGGTGACGGAACGTATACTGGATTCCCCCACAATGTAACTTTATATCTGTCACCTATATACATGATGTGGTCATTCACTGGTACCTGGTGACAGAACATATACTGGATTCCCCCACAATGTAACTTTATATCTGTCACATATATACATGATGTGGTCATTCACTAGTACCTGGTGACAGAACGTATACTGGATTTTCCCACAATGTAACTTTATATCTGTCACCTATATACATGATGTGGTTATTCACTGGTACCTGGTGACAGAACGTATACTGGATTCCCCCACAATGTAACTTTATATCTGTCACCTATATACATGATGTAGTCATTCATTGGTACCTGGTGACAGAACGTATACTGGATTCCCCCACAGTGTAACTTTATATCTGTCACCCATATACATGATGTGGTCATTCACTGGTACCTGGTGACGGAAGGTATACTGGATTCCCCCACAATGTAACTTTATATCTGTCACCTATATACATGATGTGGTCATTCACTGGTACCTGGTGACGGAACGTATACTGGATTCCCCCACAATGTAACTTTATATCTGTCACCTATATACATGATGTGGTCATTCACTGGTACCTGGTGACAGAACATATACTGGATTCCCCCACAATATAACTTTATATCTGTCACATATATACATGATGTGGCCATTCACTGGTACCTGGTGACAGAACGTATACTGGATTCCCCCACAATGTAACTTACTTTATATCTGTCACCTATATACATGATGTGGTCATTCATTGGTACCTGGTGACAGAACGTATACTGGATTCCCTCACAATGTAACGTTATATCTGTCACCTATATACATGATGTGGTCATTCACTGGTACCTGGTTACAGAACATATACTGGATTCCCCCACAATGTATCTTTATATCTGTCACCTATATACATGATGTGGTCATTCACTGGTACCTGGTGACAGAACGTATACTGGATTCCTCCACAATGTAACATTATATCTGTCACCTATATATATATATATATATATATATATATATATATATGATGTGGTCATTCATTGGTACCTGGTGACAGAACATGTACTGGATTCCCCCACAATGTAACTTTATATCTGTCACCTATATACATGATGTGGTCATTCACTGGTACCTGGTGACAGAACGTATACTGGATTCCCCCACAATGTAACTTTATATCTGTCACCTATATACATGATGTGGTCATTCACTGGTACCTGGTGACAAAACGTATACTGGATTCACACACAATGTAACTTTATATCTGTCACCTATATACATGATGTGGTCATTCACTGGTACCTGGTGACAGAACGTATACTGGATTCCCCCACAATGTAACTTTATATCTGTCACCTATATATATATATATATATGATGTGGTCATTCATTGGTACCTGGTGACAGAACATATACTGGATTCCCCCACAATGTAACTTTATATCTGTCACCTATATACATGATGTGGTCATTCACTGGTACCTGGTGACAGAACGTATACTGGATTCCCCCACAATGTAACTTTATATCTGTCACCTATATACATGATGTGGTCATTCACTGGTACCTGGTGACAAAACATATACTGGATTCCCCCACAATGTAACTTTATATCTGTCACCTATATACATGATGTGGTCATTCACTGGTACCTGGTGACAGAACGTATACTGGATTCCTCCACAATGTAACATTATATCTGTCACCTATATATATATATATATATATGATGTGGTCATTCATTGGTACCTGGTGACAGAACAAGTACTGGATTCCCCCACAATGTAACTTTATATCTGTCACCTATATACATGATGTGGTCATTCACTGGTACCTGGTGACAGAACGTATACTGGATTCCCCCACAATGTAACTTTATATCTGTCACCTATATACATGATGTGGTCATTCACTGGTACCTGGTGACAAAACGTATACTGGATTCACACACAATGTAACTTTATATCTGTCACCTATATACATGATGTGGTCATTCACTGGTACCTGGTGACAGAACGTATACTGGATTCCCCCACAATGTAACTTTATATCTGTCACATATATATATATATATATATATATATATATATATATATGATGTGGTCATTCATTGGTACCTGGTGAGAGAACATATACTGGATTCCCCCACAATGTAACTTTATATCTGTCACCTATATACATGATGTGGTCATTCACTGGTACCTGGTGACAGAACGTATACTGGATTCCCCCACAATGTAACTTTATATCTGTCACCTATATACATGATGTGGTCATTCACTGGTACCTGGTGACAAAACATATACTGGATTCCCCCACAATGTAACTTTATATCTGTCACCTATCTACACGATGTGGTCATTCACTGGTACCTGGTGACAGAACGTATACTGGATTCCCCCACAGTGTAACTTTATATCTGTCACCTATATATACATGATGTGGTCATTCACTGGTACCTGGTGACAGAACGTATACTGGATTCCCCCACAATGTAACTTTATATCTGTCACCTATATACATGATGTGGTCATTCATTGGTACCTGGTGACAGAACGTATACTGGATTCCCTCACAATGTAACGTTATATCTGTCACCTATATACATGATGTGGTCATTCACTGGTACCTGGTGACAGAACGTATACTGGATTCCCCCACAATGTAACTTTATAACTATCACCTATATACATGATGTGGTCATTCACTGGTACCTGGTGACGGAACGTATACTGGATTCCCCCACAATGTAACTTTATATCTGTCACTTATATACATGATGTGGTCATTCACTGGTACCTGGTGACGGAACGTATACTGGATTCCCCCACAATGTAACTTTATATCTGTCACCTATATACATGATGTGGCCTTTCACTGGTACCTGGTGACAGAACATATACTGGATTCCCCCACAATGTAACTTTATATCTGTCACCTATATACATGATGTGGTTATTCACTGGTACCTGGTGACAGAACGTATACTGGATTCCCCCACAATGTAACTTTATATCTGTCACCTATATACATGCTGTGGTCATTCATTGGTACCTGGTGACAGAACGTATACTGGATTCCCCCACAATGTAACTTTATATCTGTCACCTATATACATGATGTGGTCATTCATTGGTACCTGGTGACAGAACGTATACTGGATTCCCTCACAATGTAACGTTATATCTGTCACCTATATACATGATGTGGTCATTCACTGGTACCTGGTGACAGAACGTATACTGGATTCCCCCACAATGTAACTTTATATCTGTCACCTATATACATGATGTGGTCATTCATTGGTACCTGGTGACAGAACGTATACTGGATTCCCCCACAGTGTAACTTTATATCTGTCACCTATATACATGATGTGGTCATTCACTGGTACCTGGTGACGGAACGTATACTGGATTCCCCCACAATGTAACTTTATATCTGTCACCTATATACATGATGTGGTCATTCACTGGTACCTGGTGACGGAACGTATACTGGATTCCCCCACAATGTAACTTTATATCTGTCACCTATATACATGATGTTGTCATTCACTGGTACCTGGTGACAGAACATATACTGGATTCCCCCACAATGTAACTTTATATCTGTCACCTATATACATGATGTGGTCATTCACTGGTACCTGGTGACAGAACGTATACTGGATTCCCCCACAATGTAACTTTATATCTGTCACCTATATACATGCTGTGGTCATTCATTGGTACCTGGTGACAGAACGTATACTGGATTCCCCCACAATGTAACTTTATATCTGTCACCTATATACATGATGTGGTCATTCATTGGTACCTGGTGACAGAACGTATACTGGATTCCCTCACAATGTAACGTTATATCTGTCACCTATATACATGATGTGGTCATTCACTGGTACCTGGTGACAGAACGTATACTGGATTCCCCCACAATGTAACTTTATATCTGTCACCTATATACATGATGTGGTCATTCACTGGTACCTGGTGACAGAACGTATACTGGATTCCCCCACAATGTAACTTTATATCTGTCACCTATATACATGATGTGGTCACTCACTGGTACCTGGTGACAGAACGTATACTGGATTCCCTCACAATGTAACTTTATATCTGTCACCTATATACATGATGTGGTCATTCACTGGTACCTGGTGACAGAACATATACTGGATTCCCCCACAATGTAACTTTATATCTGTCACCTATATACATGATGTGGTCACTCACTGGTACCTGGTGACAGAACGTATACTGGATTCCCCCACAATGTAACTTTATACCTGTCACCTATATACATGATGTGGTCATTCACTGGTACCTGGTGACAGAACGTATACTGGATTCCCCCACAATGTAACTTTATATCTGTCACCTATATACATGATGTGGTCACTCACTGGTACCTGGTGACAGAACGTATACTGGATTCCCCCACAATGTAACTTTATATCTGTCACCTATATACATGATGTGGTCATTCACTGGTACCTGGTGACAGAACGTATACTGGATTCCCCCACAATGTAACTTTATATCTGTCACCTATATACATGATGTGGTCACTCACTGGTACCTGGTGACAGAACGTATACTGGATTCCCTCACAATGTAACTTTATATCTGTCACCTATATACATGATGTGGTCATTCACTGGTACCTGGTGACAGAACATATACTGGATTCCCCCACAATGTAACTTTATATCTGTCACATATATACATGCTGTGGTCATTCATTGGTACCTGGTGACAGAACGTATACTGGATTCCCCCACAATGTAACTTTATATCTGTCACCTATATACATGATGTGGTCATTCATTGGTACCTGGTGACAGAACGTATACTGGATTCCCTCACAATGTAACGTTATATCTGTCACCTATATACATGATGTGGTCATTCACTGGTACCTGGTGACAGAACGTATACTGGATTCCCCCACAATGTAACTTTATATCTGTCACCTATATACATGATGTGGTCATTCACTGGTACCTGGTGACAGAACGTATACTGGATTCCCCCACAATGTAACTTTATATCTGTCACCTATATACATGATGTGGTCACTCACTGGTACCTGGTGACAGAACGTATACTGGATTCCCTCACAATGTAACTTTATATCTGTCACCTATATACATGATGTGGTCATTCACTGGTACCTGGTGACAGAACATATACTGGATTCCCCCACAATGTAACTTTATATCTGTCACCTATATACATGATGTGGTCACTCACTGGTACCTGGTGACAGAACGTATACTGGATTCCCCCACAATGTAACTTTATACCTGTCACCTATATACATGATGTGGTCATTCACTGGTACCTGGTGACAGAACGTATACTGGATTCCCCCACAATGTAACTTTATATCTGTCACCTATATACATGATGTGGTCACTCACTGGTACCTGGTGACAGAACGTATACTGGATTCCCCCACAATGTAACTTTATATCTGTCACCTATATACATGATGTGGTCATTCACTGGTACCTGGTGACAGAACGTATACTGGATTCCCCCACAATGTAACTTTATATCTGTCACCTATATACATGATGTGGTCACTCACTGGTACCTGGTGACAGAACGTATACTGGATTCCCCCACAATGTAACTTTATATCTGTCACCTATATACATGATGTGGTCATTCACTGGTACCTGGTGACAGAACGTATACTGGATTCCCCCACAATGTAACTTTATATCTGTCACCTATATACATGATGTGGTCATTCACTGGTACCTGGTGACAGAACATATACTGGATTCCCCCACAATGTAACTTTATATCTGTCACATATATACATGATGTGGTCATTCACTGGTACCTGGTGACAGAACGTATACTGGATTCCCCCACAATGTAACTTTATATCTGTCACCTATATACATGATGTGGTCATTCATTGGTACCTGGTGACAGAACGTATACTGGATTCCCTCACAATGTAACGTTATATCATTCACCTATATACATGATGTGGTCATTCACTGGTACCTGGTGACAGAACGTATACTGGATTCCCCCACAATGTAACTTTATATCTGTCAACTATATAATAATTATAGTAGTACAGTACAGTAGGCCATTGCTGTATCTTGCAGCTCTGTGTCACTGCAAGTATCCATTCATTCCATTTTCTTCCAATGATTTGGACCAATAATACCATTGATTAGAACAAATAATTCCAGTGATTTTGTCATTTTCTTCCAGTGATTTGGACCAATAATACCATTGATTAGAACGAATAATTCCAATGATTTTGTCATTTTCTTCCAGTGATTTGGACCAATAATAGCATTGATTAGAACAAATAATTCCTGTGATATTGAGGTGTTTGTGTCGCTTAGCTTAGCCGTCCAGCGACCACAGTGCACCTCTTTTTCTCTTTTCTTTGCATCATGTGCTGTTTGGGTCCAATTTTTTTTAAGTGCCATCCTGCCTGACACTGCAGTGCCACTCCTAGATGGGCCAGGTGTTTGTGCCGCCCTCTTGGGTCGCTTTGCTTAGTCATCCAGTGACCTCGGTGCAAATTTTAGGACTAAAAATAGTATTGTAAGGTGTGAGGTGTTCAGAATATACTGGAAATGAGTGGAAATTGTGGTTATTGAGGTTAATAATACTAAAGGATCAAAATAACCCCCAAATTCTATGATTTAAGCTGTTTTTGAGGGTTTTTTGAAAAAAAAACACCCGAATCCAAAACACACCCGAATCCGACAAAAAAATTTCAGGGAGGTTTTGCCAAAACGCGTCCGAATCCAAAACACGGCCGCGGAACCGAATCCAAAACACAAAACCCGAAAAATTTCCTGTGCACATCTCTACTTTAAGGTGGTCATTCTGAGTTGTTCACTAGCTAGCTGTTTTTAGCAGCCGTGCAAACGCTATGCCGCCTCCCACTGGGAGTGTATTTTAGCTTAGCAGAAGTTCGAACGAAAGGATCGCAGAGCGGCGGCAAAGTTTTTTGTGCTCAATATCTACTCAGCGCTTGCGATCACTTAAGACTGTTCAGTTCCTGTTTTGAAGTCACAAACACGCCCTGCATTCGCTTAGCCACGCCTGCGTTTTCTTCGAACACTCCCTGAAAAGGGTCAGTTGACACCCAGAAACGCCCACTTCATGTCAATCACTATGCAGTTAGCAGTGCGACTGAAAAACTTTGCTAGACCCTGTGTACTGTTGTAAAAGTACGACGCGCGTGCGCATTGCGCCACATACGCATGCGCAGAAGTGCCTTTTTTTGCCTCATCGCTGCACTGCGAGCGATTGCCCATCGCTGTCCCAGGACGCTGCAAATAATACTTCCGTTTAAAGGCAAAGTAGTTGTTTTTGAGTATAAGTTCAATACCCGCCAAATTAAATTGTTGTAACTCGTGATCCATAGTTTCATGGCAGAGGGCATTTTGGACTGCTTGTATTTCCCCATCATGTTTTATGATATTATATAAGGAGCCTACTCCGGCTGTTACTAACAAATCTCCCTCCTCCAATGCGATGTCATTTATTTTACTTATCACATTGATTGTATCTCTAAGATATGCTTTACCCCTACATACAATAGGTTGCAGGTAAAATCAATTATTTGGGATTGGTTCAACATAATTGTCACTACTCCTGCCACAATAGGTCTTAGCGGAGGGTCTGCCTCATTCTTAGGGACTTTTGGAAGTCCATATATATTACTGGTAAAATTAGGTCTTCAATTTCTTTAAAAAAAAACCCTCTCTTTATCTGTTAATACAACTCTCTGTTGATATTTATCCACTAAATCATAAAGATTATTCTTAGCCTTTTCACCAACTTTTTTTTTTCCTAATGGGTGTATACGTTTTCTGATCTAACAACACACTTTTAACTTTATTCTCATATGTGTCTGTATTTATCATAACACCACCGCTTGTTGGTGGGTTTAATTGTTCTCTTATCATTTTCTCTAAGATTTTTCATAGCTTTACTCACTGCTTGGTGCAAATCACATCTCTCACTTGTTCATTTTTTATATATCTATTTTCCAAGTACTTCCACAAAGCATTCATTGCATAGGATTAAAAGTGGATTTTTTCCTGAAACTTCTGCTTTAGTGTCCCCTCTTCTGTTGCCTATTCTTATTATTTCTTTATTAACAGTTTCTTACATAGGGGGTAATTCCAAGTTGATCGCAGCAGGAATTTTTTTAGCAGTTGGGCAAAACCATGTGCACTGCAGGGGGGGGCAGATAAAACGTGCAGAGAGAGTTAGATTTGGGTGGGTTATTTTGTTTCTGTGCAGGGTAAATACTGGCTGCTCTATTTTTACACTGCAATTTAGACTGCAGATTGATCTCACCACACCCAAATCTAACTCTCTCTGCACATGTTAAATCTGCCTCCCCTGCAGTGCACATGGTTTTGCCCAACTGCTAAAAAAAATCCTGCTGCGATCATCTTGGAATTACCCCCATAGTGCAGCAAATTCCATTGCGCTTTACAATTGGAAACAATGATAAAACAAAACTGGGTAATAACAAACAGTCTGAGAGGTAGGAGGGCCCTGCTCGCAAGCTTACAATTTGTTCCCTTAAAAAAAAAAAATCCTGGTTAAGGAGGGAATAATTATGAGTATGAATGTGTCTTAAAATTGCCCTGTAATATATATTCATTAGACTGTACCTTATCCTGGAATTGCATGGTTTTATGTTAGGAGGGAGTTAACTCTAACTTTGGTGTCCTATATAACAGTGACCTGACCGCATCCACCTGTGCCTCCACGAAGACCCATATTAGTGTTGAAACACATTGGAGGCAGATGGAAGTGGTTACTGAGAACAGAGACAGACCACTTGGCCCCTTGGGAGCAGTACGTGAAACCGGCGGCACAACTGCATCTTAAGTTGCTGTCAAAGAACATCTGATAGTGCAGCCATACGCTGTGAGACTGGGCCCTGGAAAACCACCAGTGCAGTTTAGCAGGAATCCCAGAATAACATCTTTCTGCATATGAATAATGGCCCTCATTCCGAGTTGTTCGCTCGGTATTTTTCATCGCATCGCAGTGAAAATCCGCTTAGTACGCATGCGCAATGTTCGCACTGCGACTGCGCCAAGTAACTTTACTATGAAGAAAGTATTTTTACTCACGGCTTTTTCTTCGCTCCGGCGATCGTAATGTGATTGACAGGAAATGGGTGTTACTGGGCGGAAACACTGCGTTTCAGGGGCGTGTGGCTGAAAACGCTACCGTTTCCGGAAAAAACGCAGGAGTGGCCGGAGAAACGGTGGGAGTGCCTGGGCGAACGCTGGGTGTGTTTGTGACGTCAACCAGGAACGACAAGCACTGAAATGATCGCACAGGTAGAGTAAGTCTGGAGCTACTCTGAAACTGCTAAGTAGTTAGTAATCGCATTATTGCGAATACATCGGTCGCAATTTTAAGAAGCTAAGATTCACTCCCAGTAGGCGGCGGCTTAGCGTGTGTAACTCTGCTAAATTCGCCTTGCGACCGATCAACTCGGAATGAGGGCCAATATACTGTAGGACTTCCAGGGGTCCGGTGAGCTCTCTTAATTAAATCCTCTGGAAACTGTTACGGTCTTTGTAAAGAGACCATGATAAAGTTATACGCTTTTAATAAATAGATAATTTTTATTGGGATACAATTGTTTTGTTTTTATAAACTATATTACAGAGTATATGAAAGTTTTTTTTTCTTCTTCCGTGAACTGTTTAGTGGATTGTAATTATAATAAGTTCTTATGTTTGGATACATTTTGTAAAAGGAAAAGCTAATACAATGTTTGGATACAGTGTTTCTTCATAGACTGTGTGAAACTCTTATTACCAATTCCCTTATTTTCTAATATAACATAGAAGCAACGTGTAAATCGCACATATATTTTAAACACATTTCTGAGATAGTGAGTTGAGCTACTTGGGAGAGAAACAGCTGCAGCTAATTAAAAGCGCTTGTGTGGAGCGGGATGTATTCATGTGACCAGCGGTCAGGAGACCGATGATCACATGACCTCCACCTACATCCCGCCCCCTCACTATCCCGACAATCGACATGCCGACCAACAGGGACTATTCCCACTTGTGGGTGTCCACGACACCCATAGTGTGGGAATAGAACCCATGTCAACCCCAGGTCGCCACCGAGCCTGCAGAGTGGCGAGCGCAGCCAGCCCGCGAGGGGCTGGCTGCACTCGCCCCCACTGGGAGTCCACTGCCGGGATCCCGTCGTTGTTATGGTGACCACCATTGGCACTGGCATCCTCCTTTCTTAAAACATCCCTGCCACAGCCTGGCCACTGCCTGAACTTCCATTTCTCTTTCTGGGTGGCTTCAATATCCCACTTGATAATCCCCATGGATGCTGTAGCTTGTAATACGCGCTTCTTCCATTCCATCAGTCTACATGTTCTTTCTTGATTCTCCTTTTGCCTCTCCAACTGATCCTTCTTTATTTTAACTTTTTGCTTCACCTCCCAATCACTTCATCTACCTTTCATTATCCCTCAAGGATCCACCTGTGTCCCTCATCTCATCTATATCTCCTCCGTTGTAAATCTCGTTAGTTTTTTTGGCCTCCAATACCATCTTTATGCTGAGGACCTTCAAATCTACCTCCCTGCCACTGATATCTCACTGTATGGTTTCCATTGTGACTCTACCTGCCTGTCTGCCATCTCAGCCTTAATGTCTAAGCATTTTCTGAAACTTAACAAAACTAAAGTCCTTGTCTTCACATCTTCTAAAATACTAGAGATGAGCGGGTTCGGTTTCTCGGAAACCGAACCCCCCCGAACTTCACCCATTTTACACGGGTCCGAGGCATACTCGGATTCTCCCGTATGGCTCAGTTAACCCGAGCGCGCCCGAACGTCATCATCCCGCTGTCGGATTCTCGCGAGATTCAGATTCTATATAAGGAGCCGCGCGTTGCCGCCATTTTTAACTCGTGCATTGGAAATGATAGTGAGAGGACGTGACTGGCGTCCTCTCACTTTGTTTCAGGGGGCTGCATATCTTTATTCTGGGGACCAGCAGTATTATAGGAGGAGTACAGTGCAGAGTTTTGCTGACCAGTGACCACCAGTATTATACGTTGTCTGCCTGAAAAATGCTCCATATCTGTGCTCAGTGTGCTGCATACATCTGTGCTCACACTGCTTTATTGTGGGGACTGGGGACCAGCAGTATTATATAGGAGGAGTACAGTGCAGAGTTTTGCTGACCAGTGACCACCAGTATACGTTGTCTGCCTGAAAAACGCTCCATATCTGTGCTCAGTGTGCTGCATATATCTGTGCTCACACTGCTTTATTGTGGGTACTGGGGACCACCAGTAGATTATATAGGAGGAGTACAGTGCAGAGTTTTGCTGACCAGTGACCACCAGTATTATACGTTGTCTACCTGAAAAACGCTCCATATCTGTGCTCAGTGTGCTGCATATATCTGTGCTCACACTGCTTTATTGTGGGGACTGGGGACCAGCAGTATTATATAGGAGGAGTACAGTGCAGAGTTTTGCTGACCAGTGACCACCAGTATTATATGTTCTCTGCCTGAAAAACGCTCCATATCTGTGCTGCATTGTAGTATATAGTAGGAGTACAGTGCATAATTTTGCTGACCACCAGTATATAATATATAGGAGTACGGTACAGAAGGCCACTGCTCTACCTACCTCTGTGGCGTCAAGTATACTATCCATCCATACCTGTGGTGTATTTAAGTTTTGCACAGTTTGCTGACCACCAGTATATAATATATAGCAGTACGGTACAGTAGGCCACTGCTCTACCTACCTCTGTGTCATCAAGTATACTATCCATCCATACCTGTGGTGCATTTAAGTTTTGCACAGTTTGCTGACCACCAGTATATAATATATAGCAGTACGGTACAGTAGGCCACTGCTCTACCTACCTCTGTGTCGTCAAGTATACTATCCATCCATACCTGTGGTGCATTTAAGTTTAGCACAGTTTGCTGACCACCAGTATATAATATATAGCAGTACGGTACAGTAGGCCACTGCTCTACCTACCTCTGTGTCGTCAAGTATACTATCCATCCATACCTGTGGTGCATTTAAGTTTTGCACAGTTTGCTGACCACCAGTATATAATATATAGCAGTACGGTACAGTAGGCCACTGCTCTACCTACCTCTGTGTCGTCAAGTATACTATCCATCCATACCTGTGGTGCATTTAAGTTTTGCACAGTTTGCTGACCACCAGTATATAATATATAGCATTACGGTACAGTAGGCCACTGCTCTACCTACCTCTGTGTCGTCAAGTATACTATCCATCCATACCTGTGGTGCATTTCAGTTGTGCGCAGTATATATAGTAGTAGGCCATTGCTATTGATACTGGCATATAATTCCACACATTAAAAAATGGAGAACAAAAATGTGGAGGGTAAAATAGGGAAAGATCAAGATCACTTCCACCTCGTGCTGAAGCTGCTGCCACTAGTCATGGCCGAGACGATGAAATGCCATCAACGTCGTCTGCCAAGGCCGATGCCCAATGTCATAGTAGAGAGCATGTAAAATCCAAAACACAAAAGTTCAGTAAAATGATCCAAAAATCAAAATTAAAAGCGTCTGAGGAGAAGCGTAAACTTGCCAATATGCCATTTACGACACGGAGTGGCAAGGAACGGCTGAGGCCCTGGCCTATGTTCATGGCTAGTGGTTCAGATTCACATGAGGATGGAAGCACTCATCCTCTCGCTAGAAAAATGAAATGACTTAAGCTGGCAAAAGCACAGCAAAGAACTGTGCGTTCTTCAAAATCACAAATCCCCAAGGAGAGTCCAATTGTATCGGCTGCGATGTCTGACCTTCCCAACACTGGACGGGAAGAGGTGGCGCCTTCCACCATTTGCACGCCCCCTGCAAGTGCTGGAAGGAGCACCCGCAGTCCAGTTCCTGATAGTCAAATTGAAGATGTCACTGTTGAAGTACACCAGGATGAGGTTATGGGTGTTGCTGGCACTGAGGAGGATATTGACAAGGAGGATTCTGATGGTGAGGTGGTTTGTTTAAGTCAGGCACCCGGGGAGACACCTGTTGTCCGTGGGACGAATATGGCCATTGACATGCCTGGTCAAATTACAAAAAAAATCACCTTTTCGGTGTGGAATTATTTTAACAGAAATGCGGACAACAGGTGTCAAGCCGTGTGTTGCCTTTGTAAAGCTGTAATAAGTAGGGGTAAGGACGTTAACCACCTCGGAACATCCTCCCTTATACGTCACCTGCAGCGCATTCATCATAAGTCAGTGACAAGTTCAAAAACTTTGGATGACAGCGGAAGCAGTCCACTGACCACTAAATCCCTTCCTCTTGTAACCAAGCTCCTGCAAACCACACCACCAACTCCCTCAGTGTCAATTTCCTCCTTACACAGGAAAGCCAATAGTCCTGCAGGCCATGTCACTGTCAAGTATGACGAGTCCTCTCCTGCCTGGGATTCATCCGATGCATCCTTGAGTGTAACGCCTCCTGCTGCTGGCGCTGCTGTTGTTGCTTCTGGGAGTCGATCGTCATCCCAGAGGGGAAGTCGAAGACCACTTGTACTACTTCCAGGAAGCAATTGACTGTCCAACAGTCCTTTGCGAGGAAGATGAAATATCACAGCAGTCATCCTGCTGCAAAGTGGATAACTCAGGCCTTGGCAGCCTGGGCGGTGAGAAACGTGTTTCCGTTATCCACCGTTAATTCACAGGCAATTACAGACTTGATTGAGATACTGTGTCCCCGGTACCAAATACCATCTAGGTTCCATTTCTCTAGGCAGGCGATACCGAAAATGTACACAGACCTCAGAAAAAGAGTCACCAGTGTCCTAAAAAATGCAGTTGTACCCAATGTCCACTTAACCACGGACATGTGGACAAGTGGAGCAGGGCAGACTCAGGACTATATGACTGTGACAGCCCACTGGGTAGATGTATTGCCTCCCGCAGCAAGAACAGCAGCGGTGGCACCAGAAGCAGCATTTCACAAACGCTAACTCGTTCCTAGGCAGGCTACGCTTTGTATCACCGCTTTCCAGAAGAGGCACACAGCTGACAACCTCTTACGGAAACTGAGGAACATCATCGCAGAATGGCTTACCCCAAATGGACTCTCCTGGGGATTTGTGACATCGGACAACGCCAGCAATATTGTGCGTGCATTACATCTGGGCAAATTCCAGCACGTCCCATGTTTTGCACATACATTGAATTTGGTGGTGCAGAATTATTTAAAAAACTACAGGGGCGTGCAAGAGATGCTGACGGTGGCCCGAAGAATTGCGGGCCACTTTCAGCATTCAGCCACCGCGTGCCGAAGACTGGAGCACCAGCAAACACTCCTGAACCTGCCGTGCCATCATCTGAAGCAAGAGGTGGTAACGAGGTGGAATTCAACCCTCTATATGCTTCAGAGGATGGAGGAGCAGCAAAAGGCCATTCAAGCCTATACATCTGCCTACGATATAGGCAAAGGAGGGGGAATGCACCTGACTCAAGCGCAGTGGAGAATGATTTCAACGTTGTGCAAGGTTCTGCAACCCTTTTAACTTGCCACACGTGAAGTCAGTTCAGACACTGCCAGCCTGAGTCAGGTCATTCCCCTCATCAGGCTTTTGCAGAAGAAGCTGGAGACATTGAAGGAGGAGCTAAAACAGAGCGATTCCGCTAGGCATGTGGGACTTGTGGATGGAGCCCTTAATTCGCTTAACCAGGATTCACGGGTGGTCAATCTGTTGAAATCAGAGCACTACATTTTGGCCACCGTGCTCGATCCTAGATTTAAAACCTACGTTGTATCTCTCTTTCCGGCAGACACAAGTCTGCAGAGGTTCAAAGATCTGCTGGTGAGAAAATTGTCAAGTCAAGCGGAACGTGACCCGTCAACAGCTCCTCCTTCACATTCTCCCGCAACTGGGGGTGCGAGGAAAAGGCTCAGAATTCCGAGCCCACCCGCTGGCGGTGATGCAGGGCAGTCTGGAGCGAGTGCTGACATCTGGTCCGGACTGAAGGACCTGCCAACGATTACTGACATGCATATGATTCTCTCACCATTGAAAGAATGGTGGAGGATTATATGAGTGACCGCATCCAAGTAGGCACGTCAGACAGTCCGTACGTATACTGGCAGGAAAAAGAGGCAATTTGGAGGCCCTTGCAGAAACTGGCTTTATTTTACCTAAGTTGCCCACCCTCCAGTGTGTACTCCGAAAGAGTGTTTAGTGCAGCCGCTCACCTTGTCAGCAATCGGCGTACGAGGTTACTTCCAGAAAATGTGGAGAAGATGATGTTCATCAAAATGAATTATAATCAATTCCTCCGTGGAGACATTCACCAGCAATTGCCTCCAGAAAGTACACAGGGACCTGAGATGGTGGATTCCAGTGGGGACGAATTAATAATCTGTGAGGAGGGGGATGTACACAGTGAAAGGGGTGAGGAATCGGACGATGAGGAGGAGGTGGACATCTTGCCTCTGTAGAGCCAGTTTGTGCAAGGAGAGATTGATTGCTTCTTTTTTGGTGGGGACTCAAACCAACCAGTCACTTCAGTCACAGTTGTGTGGCAGACCCTGTCGCTGAAATGATGGGTTTGTTAAAGTGTGCATGTCCTGTTTATACAACATAAGGGTGGGTGGGAGGGCCCAAGGACAATTCCATCTTGCACCTCTTTTTTCTTTCATTTTTCTTTGCATCATGCGCTGTTTGGGATTTTTTTGAAGTGCCATCCTGCCTGACACTGCAGTGCCACTCCTAGATGGGCCAGGTGTTTGAGTCGGCCACTTGTGTCGCTTAGCTTAGCCATCCAGCGACCTTGGTGCACCTCTTTTTTTCTTTGCATCATGTGCTGTTTGGGGACTATTTTTTTGAAGTGCCATCCTGTCTGACACTGCAGTGCCACTCCTAGATGGGCCAGGTGTTTGTGTCGGCCACTTGTGTCGCTTAGCTTAGCCATCCAGCGACCTTGGTGCACCTCTTTTTTTCTTTGCATCATGTGCTGTTTGGGGACTATTTTTTTGAAGTGCCATCCTGTCTGACACTGCAGTGCCACTCCTAGATGGGCCAGGTGTTTGTGTCGGCCACTTGGATCGCTTAGCTTAGTCATCCAGCGACCTCGGTGCAAATTTTAGGACTAAAAATAATATTGTGAGGTGTTCAGAATAGACTGAAAATGAGTGGAAATTATGGTTATTGAGGTTAATAATACTATGGGATCAAAATGACCCCCAAATTCTATGATTTAAGCTGTTTTTGAGGGGTTTTTGTAAAAAAACACCAGAATCCAAAACACACGCGAATCCGACAAAAAAATTTCAGGGGGGTTTTGCCAAAACGCGTCCGAATCCAAAACACGGCCGCGGAACCGAATCCAAAACCAAAACACAAAACCCTAAAAATTTCCGGTGCACATCACTATGAAATACCTCCATCTTTTCCGTCTCTTTCCATCGAAAACGTCATCCTTATTTCTGTCCCTTTTTATTCATTGCCTCTGTGTCTTTCCACATTCAAGCCATCTCTCATTGGGCAGATGCTGTTTCATCTGCCCAAATATCTCTAGGATTTATCATTTGCCCACCAAGATCCTACTAAAACTATTGTCCATGCCCTCAACATCTCCCCACTTGACTTCTATAGTTTTCTGCTTTCTGGCCTCCATCTATGCCTGATCTCCCCTCTCCAAACTGTCCTTAATGCTGCTGCGGATTATCTCATTTACTCTTTCACTGCATGGCATCTGCCTCTATTCTCTGCAGCCTCCTATACCGGCTACCTTTTCATCAACACCTTTAAATACAAAGCATTTAATAATTCCTTTCTCACCTACATCTCCAATCTGATTTACATCCACATTTCCAACCATATGGGTTGACATCATGTTGACTTTTTGACTGTCGACCTAGACACCGTCTATCTACAGTATCTATTATCCAGATACCCTCAGCTGATCAATCAAACACTGTTTTCATGTTGATGCTCACATGACTCTATCTCAGGAGCTGATTGGGTAAAATACAAATATACTCATTGCATTTCCTGCTTTAGTGGTTTTAGTTATTCCTGACAGTTAGGTGTGCTGTGTGCCATGGTGGATTCTACTTTTCTGTGCTACATTTTATGGACTTCTGTGTCACTGCTACCTGTCCTTTGACCATTTTGCAATATTTTGCCTAGTGATCTTAGAACACATGGATCACAGAGCAAAATCAAGGTGCTTAGCATACTTGTTGGCCAAAAAATATGTGCCCACCGACCAGCATCCAGGTGTCCTTATCTGGTGGGTCCCTAATGCTAAGTTAAAGTCGAGGGTGTGGGACACCACCAAGTCAGCAAAGGCCGGCCGCCCCATGGCACCACACTAGTGAGAGGCTAAGGTGTCAGTTAGTGTTGATAACAAAGAAGCAAAAGCTGTGTGTTAAGTGGGGGTCACACAGATGAGAGGTATTAAATAAAATGTTAAAACGTGTTTAATAAAGAAAAAAAAAGTGCTAAAAAAGAGTTGAATTAAGTGATACAGGCAGGGCTGTTTCTAGCCAATTTGGCTCCCAGTGCGAGATTTAAAAATGCGCCCCCCCATGGCATAAAAAAATGTGCCCCCCCACACACACCTAGATAAAAAAAAAACTTGCGCGTGCACCGGGCAAGGGGGCATGGCCTCATCTAAATGGGTGTGGCCTCATTTAAATGAGCATGGCCTCGTCTGAAAAGACTACCTCACAATCCAGTTTTTGACCCTGCTCCAACAGATCACGACCACCACAGGAAATAAAAATTCTACCATATTAAGCCCCACACAGTAATGCCCCCTGCACCATATTATGCCACACACCGCAATGCCCTTGATACTGTACATTAAATCCCCATACTACAGCAGGCAAGAGTCCCCATTTCACACATTACGGCAGGTGTCCCCATTTTACACAGAGAGAGAGAGAATACTTACAGAGGCGATTACCGCTCTTCGGCCCGCCTCACCAGTTGCTTCTCGTGCCGGCCTTTCCCTCTTCCTAACTTGGATCCCCCTCTGTACTCCGCTCGGGGGGGGGGAGTTTCGCGTCATGACGGGGTTGCGTCGTGACGTAACGACGCAAACGCGTCATTATAGGAGGGGGAAGCAGGGAGCCACAGTTAGTGCCGCGGCGGGCGCCCAGTGCGGTTGCACTGCTCGCCTGCCCCAAGAAACGGCCCTGGATACAGGGCCAAATGCATCATCACTTGGAGAGTGATAAAATGAAGAGAGAAAAAGTACCAGACAATCAGCTCCTAACTGACATTTTTCAAACACAGCCTGTGACGTGGCAGTTAGGAGCTGATTGGCTGGTACTTTATCTCCATCCACTTTATCACTCTCCAAGCGATTATGCATCTAGCCCACAATGTGAAGCCCCAAAGCATCAGTATTTTTAAAGCAATATACAGTAGTTCAGGGCAGATACAGGTTGATGAGGTTTTCTAGTTACCAGCCGCATATGCTTCTTATACACATTGGTACACATGTTGTTATATATACGGCTCTGCATAGGGACATAAATATTGTTTACATTTTCTTAAGAGTCATTTTTACTAATTTTGCTGAAATCTCTAATTCCACCCTGAAGTTCCAAAACTCAGACTGTGTTTTACTGCACTGGGGGATTCATATAGATACACGGGATGCTGTCAATTTACCTCCAATCAAAATCCCGACGGTTGAAATCCCGACAGCAATTGACCGACGGTCAAAATCCCGACAAGGTCAAAATCCCGACATGGACAAAATACCGACATTTAAAATACCGACAAGGTCAAAATACCAACATGTAAAATGCCTACAGGTCAAAATGCCGACATGAGTTTTTCATGATTTTTTCATTGAAACCGACTTGTTCATACTTTACCATCCCAGTGGACCTGGAGGGGGAATATAATAGTGCGCCGAGCGCAGAGTGAGCCATGCAAGGGGACACAGTACACTTATATGGTGTACATGTTGACCTATGTCGACATACACACAAAAAACCACAATGAAAAATGCATGATGGTATATTGACCTGTCGGCATTTTAAATGTCGGTATTTTGACCTTGTCGGTATTTTAAATGTCGGTAATTTGTCCATGTTGGGATTTTGACCTTGTCGGGATTTTGACCGTCGGTCAATTGCTGTCGGGATTTCGACCATCTGGATTTTGATTGGAAGTATTTCATACCGATCCCAGATACACTCAACAGAAAAATTCACAAGTGTAAGGATTTACCAACTTTTTATTAAAGCAGTATAATCACGATATTACAAACAATGTTACAGATTTATTTTTTACATACAGTCCCAGTTACTCAGATGAAATATACACAATGTCGATCCCCTGATAAGAACACTTGTATCCTCTAGACCCTCTGTCCCATTAATCTTGCGCCCATGCTAGTAAGTAAAAATGTAGACACTTGTCACTGATGCACTGTGGAGGGCAGTTATCTGCGTCAGGCTGGCAGTTTACGTAGAGTTGCAGCATTAGGGTTGTAAGAATAAAATATCCTTCATCTAAAATAAAGTGCAAAGTAGTGAAACTGAGAACCATTGGAAAAAAGTCGGGTTATAGTATTTTTTAAATGTCTGAGGTCCTGAATCAGTTGTAGACGCAAATGCAATTGTAAGTGTGATTTTTTTCGGCTTTGTAACTGCTGATATCGCAAGTGAAGCTGCCATCCGGAAATGATAACAGACACCCAGAGGGGCTGCCGCAACTCGTTCACAATTGCGCACACATTCGCAGACTATATGCAGAAACAAAGAATATCGAGCTTAAGGTTAGACCTAAAAATGCGCAGACTGGACACGGCAGGCGCCATGTTTCTGTTCGTAAGAGCTTGCAGCTAACGTCAGATACACACCCAGAAAATGGGCATGACATGCCTCAGTTTTTAAGGCAACTCCCCGTTACCTCTCCCAAACGGTCCCTTACTGACAATCACTTTGCGATTAAATTCTCTTTGCAAGCGGTATTGCAGCGGCACCTTGATGCGATCATGGCACACGCGCAGTCTGACGATATTCGCTCATTAACGTGAAACATCAGCTTTGCGTCTATGGCTGAATCAGTCCCACAGTACGTTAGTAATGTCTTGTGTTACTGTAAATACACAACCCGAAGGGCGACCTTGTAGTCAGACTGCTACATTAACACCTTTACATTCCACCCCCTCTAGGCCCTAATTTCTCCGTCCACATCTGATCCTCTGACTTGCTCCAACTTCCAACTCCTGTTGTCTGTAATACTGGAGATATCTGCAGTATTTACAACTAGCTGTCTTTGCCAATAGATGTGACCAATCAGATCTGTAGAACCAACTGCATTTATTGTACAAAGCTGCTCTGTGCCGTCTCTAAGAGCTCTGGAGGGAGAATTTAAAAGATAAAGGTCTTGGTGAAAAAGTAAAGACAAATAAAAGCAATGTGTTACGTAAAAGTTGCAGGATAAAAGTCTATGGAACAAAAAGTCTGATGGTCACTGGAATATAAAGGTTTTCCCATGTAAACTCTTTCAATGTATCTAACATGTATACTGTCATTCATTCAATATCTTCAGAGAGGAGAGATCTTCTGGTCATTCGGGTCACAGGGAACATCCTCTAGGTTCTGTCAGGGATCTTCATTGTGCCTCATGCGTTACTACAAGAAAAAAAATGTTACTGTATCAGCTGAATCACAGAATATAACAATTTAGTAATACTAACTTTTTTTTTTTTTTTTTTTTTCAAAACAAAGGGGTGTATTCAACTATTAGCCCATTTTTAGGTAGAATTTACATTCAACCTATTCAATGCCCGTGCTGTTTTTTTCGACTGGTTGAAAAATCCTGCACGGGATAAAACCGCGTGGATGGGCGAATTTGCCGCCGATACACGCGTTTTCTCGAATGTGCCGAATTGCCCATTTTTAGGTCCCTTTTCACCCATGCCTATTTGACAAAAAAACAACAACGTAAAGGCATGGGCGAAAATGGATCCAAAAACAAGTGAAAATGCCCACTATTGAATACACATAGGTCAAATTAGTCCCGATTTTCCGACCGTCGGAAAATTTGGCACTAATTGAATATCCCCCTAAAATGCAATTCAGAAAGGACACCAGGATTAAGTGCCTGATTGAGTTGGAGGCTTGAGCCATGGTTTCATAGTTCTCCAATTATTTTTGATCTGCACATGTGCAGATCAGGAACAGCAAAGATGGGCACAGTACAGGGCAGATGTCCAGTGAGTGACAATCTGCGCCACTTTAGGAGCATGGAGGTGCACTGTTCCGGAAAATGGAGTGTGCCTAAGCCAGAGACTGCATCCTTGGATGCACCTACACTGGACCAGGCTGAGTGAATTAATTTAACATCCTAAGATGTTCAATATCCTTGCAGATGGTACAATGTTGTGTCTTCAGATGCAGCAGGGGATCAGCGAAGCTGGCAGGAGACCTCTATTCTCATAAAACGACTCCTGCAGCATTTGCATAATTTCATACAGCTCTGCGTACAAAGACACAGCATCTGTGTGACTGGTGTAAAACTCTGAATCAGCTCCTAAGACATTTCAGTGATGATCACATCTAAAGAGCTCCTGTCCCTCTGGATGTACATTTAAACTCCAAGGGCAGAGTTCTAGGATAGGGACATTAAAATCAGTGGCTGAAGCACTTCTGAATTCTACAAAGTAGATTGTTTGCCTAAGAACTGTGATTTTATATCATTTAACCCCCCTCTGACAATACAGGTTAATTCAGAGTTATTAGAATTTATGAGGAACTTTATCTTGATACTGAATCTTTACATTTAGAACCACAAACATTATGTTAATAATAATCATATCACTCTTGTGTACATAGCATTCTGTAGGTTATAGCTAAAATCTGTAACTACTGTCATTGTGCAGGGAGAAATAAAGTACCAGCCTATTAGCTTCTTTTTGCCATGATACTGGCTGTAGGGTGGATGTATTATTATGGGGTAGACGTATCGTGTGGGTATAACGATTTGTACTTCACCTCTTGACCGAGGGGGAAGCAGCAAGCCAGACCAACAAAATGCATTAACATCTTGTCTGACAGAGCGGGGGAGTGAGAGCTCCCCCCTCCGTCGATTGCTGAAAGTGCTGATTTGCTGTGTCTTAATCTGGGTCGGCTCCAGTGGGCATTATAGCAAGATGTCCTGTGCAGCCTGCAGCTGGCAGCCGCCGCAGCCAGGGACACAGCTGTCCTTGCTGTGGAGAGAGGGCAAGGTCTCCTGCCACTGACGAAATAAAAAGCTGCAGGTGTCGGAACAGTCAGTGCCGCTGACCGGTCATATATTGCTCTGCATATCAATGTGCTTTCTTATCAGCACATTAATACATGTGGGTGGGGAGCAATATCAGCACACATAACGTTTGCTAATACCCCTCCCCACCCCCATATCGACCCTTCATATATCTACCCCCATGTGCCTTACAGTACGTCAATTCTGTTCATAAAATGTTAATCATGCAGCGATGCCTCAAGAGCTTTGTGATCCCACCAAAGACTCTCTTGTCCTGCCCAGGTCTGGCTTGTCTACACCAGTGTAAGGTTTATTCATCTATTTTACTATCTTGGAACCTGAGCTAATCGCATCAACTGAATTCATACAGTTTACTATTTTAAGTCCCACAGAGGGGTTAAGGCAGAGGCAGCAAGTGTAGGGTGACCATAATGTAGATTACTTTACTTACCAACTGAAGTCACGAGCTCTCCAAGATGCTATAAGTTGCAAAATATCCTTGACCACCTTTCCTCCAGGAGCTCTGAGGTCATCAGAGGAGTCTCCATTAAAGTTTCCACAGACCCCACAAACTGCCTCAGACAGACCCTCGGAGACCCGGAGCAAGAGGCTTCCACTGCTGCTAAACTCAATCTTCAAGTTTGTGGAAATCTGGATAGAGATGGAACTATCCACAGCACTTACTGACACAATGCCAGAAACAGTGGGAAGAGCAGCCAAGCGACCATTCACCTGTAAAAATTGTAATTCATTTCATCAATTCATTGTAATGCAGATTTTCATACAGGAGGAATCTGGTTGGATTACTCACTAATTGTGGGATAAAACAATAATACATGGCAAATCTCGAAGCAACTTTGGAACATCATTTAATTCATATAATAGCACAAGTTAATGTTTACTACTGCATGTAAGGATTGAAATACTCACTATTGAATGACTATTCTTTTAATATATGTATCCTGGAGTATCACTACTCAAATAAATGGGCAGACAGTATCAGTCATAGGAGCCCATTTCATACAGTAGTTACCCAATGCAGAGCTTCTCGGTTTGGCCCCCCAACAGATCTACAAGAAGCAGCAGACTGTCCTACTGTAATAGACCTCTCAAAAAACCTCAATCAACATTGGACACATCCATGACATTCAAACCTATGCGTCAATATATTTAATTTTTCAGCCTAGATATAGGGGTTGCACACTATAACCCCTGGGCTGTGTAGTAAAATTTGGGGCCCCTGTTCTGCTCTTCTGAGTATACTCATGGACCTTTCTCATGTGGGGTGTGGCATTATTTTGAGGTCACTGTGTTTGATCTTAGATGATGGTGTAGGCAGCAGCGAAAGTTTCAACCCTAGGTTTTAACATTATAGCTACATTATAGATACATTTTTTACTTTTATAGCATTATGGAGATAGGAGTTGCTAACTGACTAGAATGTTTTAGGAAGTGCTGTATAGGCTACTCACCCAGACCTCCTTGTCCTTGGAGATGGTCACTAGGCCACCACGAATGAAGATATGAAGTCTGGAGACAGATTTTGCTTCTACTCCACAGCTCTGGATATCGGCAAGAACTCTGAACCACCCGGATGCATCCATATCACACAGAGAAGCAACCTCTACAGGGCCAATTCCTATAGATCCTCCTGAGAGTCCATCAAAAGTGACCAACTTCTGTGGGCCTACAGAACATTGGCCTTCCACCTTGTAGCAACCTCGCACACCATTGACAAGACCACAGCGCTCCGTGGAACTACATGAAACTGCTGCACAGGTCACACCGCCAGCTTGGCAATTACATTGACGGGTACAGTCTGCCGAGACAAAGGACTCGCCCTCCTAAATAAGAAAAATAGTAGGAATTATTTTTTTTTAAATAAATAAACATTTATTTTAAAAAATAAATATAAAAATGCAGTGATCACCAAGTATAAAGGCTCCATGGACAAAAGAGATTTGATATCCTCACCATAGAGAACCTGTCCAAGTGTAAGATACTCTAAAGACTGTACAGTATGTATTCAAATAATGTATATGCAAGTCAGTTTTGCTCTAAGATGTGCCTTGTCACATGCAACTCTAAACCAGAGTCCATGGGGAAGATTAACTGTACCCAACCTACTAAAGATAATAAGTTAAGGTGTTGCCTATAGCAACCAATTGGATTTTAAGGACCATTTTATGGAATGTACTAGGTAAATGATAGCTAAAATTTAAGACCCAATATTTGGTATATTACCATGTGAAAACGGTACAAAACAAATCATATAAGTTTACATTATCTAGGTTTTGTTATAATAATTAGTTGAGTAAAATTTTACATTAATTGGCATATGCACACACTTTCTGGTAACTCTAAATCAGAGTCTATGCTTTTTTTTTATACCTGAATCCCAGTATTTCCTATTGACCCTAATTTGCTGCATTGCAATATTATTACAGAAACAAACATGTATTAATAGATAAATCGAACCAATTATTTCAATGGAACTTATTATTGGATGTATAAAGTTGATGGTGAATACTACTGGTCTATAAGTTTCTATATAATTTGACCATAAGAAATGTCAATATACAATAGAATACCAGGACAGTATATTATTGTTCTATTCAAAGTAATAGAATATGATAAAGTACAACATGCTATGTTTTTTAGGCTATATGCAAACAAAACAGCATAAAAAAAGCAGTAGAAACAAAATAACTGTAATAACGTAATACATACACTCAAGTATCGTCCACTAAATACACATCCACATTTGTCCATGGTGACACATCTATCTCCGTCCAACACATAGCCGGCGTCACACTCGCAACCTTCGAAACATCGATCTGTACATCGCATTGGCTCGGTAATCCCAGAACAAGTTTGCTCACAGGTTCTGGTACAAAGTGCATAATGACTATTTGCTGGACAGGACATAGCTGCAAAAGGAAAAACAATTGTAGAAAATTGACTCAAAGCAATAATACCAAAGGTAGAACTGGACATTAATAGAAAACAAAACATGCAAGTTAATGGTTCCTTTCCAACAGTTGGAACTAACTTTTATTATGTTATGGTAAATTTTACTCCATATCTGTATTTCACTCCAACTCAAATAATTTTTGCTTTGCACTTACGACAGAATGCTGGTGTTCGCCAAGAGCTTAGAGTAGCACCAACAGTATAGCAAGCTGCTGCATAGGCCTGGATCCCCTTGCACACAATATCATCTTTTCCATCAACAGCACAAGAGTCATAGATGCAGTGGTTAAAATATTCAGTTGGGTTAATCTTGGAATGGCAATCTTTAAATGGCCCAGCTGGGTTAGTGATCATGCCACAAGAAGACGTAGCCTTAAATGGTTGGAGCTTGGCATCCCCACATACTAGACATTCTCCAACAGCACAGCCATCACTGCACTTGGCACCAGCAATGCTCACTTTCCAGGCTGCCCCAAACTCATTCACAGATTTGGCAACCTCTTTGCTGGGAAGTTGGAATTCATCTTTGTTATCACCGTTGAAGTTGCCACAGAGACCACCCATCTTGCCACGGTATGAACTAGGTATATTAAGGACTACATGGTAAATCGTATCATACAGAATCTTCAAACCAAAGTCTGTCTGTAAGACAACATTGTTCCCTTCTTGATTTACTACGATACCGTCATCTTCTAAGGTCAATGGCAATTTGTTGAGCTCTCCATCAACCTACGGAAATATTGAAAAACATTTTACTTAAAGGTACTGAAAACTTAGAACAAGACACAGTATCATGGCAATGTAATACTAAAAGTAAATAAGTTAATATTTGATACTAACCTTTACTGCTGATCTCATGTCTCTTGCAATGGCCACAGTGTAACCATATACAGACACCACCACAAGTCTTGTCACAGCAACATTACCATTTCCATAGCTTTCATTCTCAACAACCACAGAGAAGTCCACAAGACGTGGGTCAACCACCACAACCTTTGCAAAAGTGTATGTGCAAGTGCCTTGGAAGTCAAATTTGAGACCATCAAAGGAAATGTAATGTGGATCTCCAGAAGCCTCACATCTGCCACACTCTTTAGATTGACATCCCCAAGCCCCATTGACCAGTTTGCATTCTTCCTCAGGTCCACAACGTTCTGATTGGCACTTGACAATGCCATCAGCCCCACACTGGCATTTCTCATTGCATTGACCCTTAGGATAGAAGACTTCGTTGTTTTGATAATATTTATCTTGATAGACACAGCCGCACTGGGCAATGGGAACACATTTGTGACCACTCATTATGAAACCATTGTCACAGTAACAAGATTCTTTGCAAAGAGAGTCACAGCCAGTCGGTGATGACAACCCATAGCAGGTGACTGGACAGGCATTTCCGCACAATTCATAATGAGTGTTTGCAGGGCAGGATGGACCTAGGAAAATGTATCAAGTCAATATTAGTACTTTCCATAAAGGTGTGTAAAATAAAATAATATTATAGCATGCAATATATAATCAAACCACAGAGTAAATTAGAAAATACATCAAATGTTGCAGAGTCCATGTGTGTTGTGCATATGGTGATTCCAATAGTTTTAGGATTCACCACTTGAACTTACTATTTTTGTCCAAGGGAAATACACAACTAAAAGTACTATTATTATTATTATTATTATTATTATTATTATTATTATTATTATTTTTTTTTTTATTATATGGTGCCACAAGAATTCTGAAGCACCTAACAAAGTACATAAATAAGCAAATATACTATATCCCCTCACGCTAATGGAATCAAATTGAGGCAACAGGACATGAATATACTCAATATATTAATTACCTTATAGTATTTTTAATACCTATAAACTCAATCATACACAGAATACTAACATCAAAAAATTAATATGCGCATATAAAAAACCCCTACTAAAAAATAAACATATTAATAATTAAGCATAAGAGGTGGATCATCTATCTATAATTCTATATTGACCACAGTGGACTGATAGAATAGGGCAAAAATATTAATGTCCTTATTTTTATTCTTAAATAGGACAGTCCCGTACGGTGTGCTATAGATTGTCCCTTGAATTGGATACCTTATAATAGAGCAAAAATAAAGTTCTTTACCAATGCAGGTAATTTATCCGTGTGTTCACAGTGGAGTAAGTTCTCACTGATGGGAGAGATGTTTTACAAGTCCGGAGGATAAAGTCAGGCACCCGGGGCTCAGCGCACCGCAAGCGCCTAGTTGCTGATTGTGCTCCCATTTTCCAGCCACCGCAAGTGGCGTTCTCCGTCTCCCGCTTGATAACCTCACAATTGTGGTGCACGCACCTTACAGCTTTGGAGGATGATGTCCGGCTCCCGGGGCTCGGCGCACCGCAGGCGCCTGCCAGCTAATTAGGCTCCCATCTTCCTGCCGCCGCATATAGCGTCCTCGCTTCTTCCGCTTGTCAGCACAAACAGCAGCGATGCACACTTGTTAACACCACTAAGGGACAATGAATGGTGTCAACTGGGTCACTCTATGAGGACGCTCCAATTGGGAGCGAAACGCGTCACAGAAAGTGCCCTATTTGTGACCCAGTTGACACCATTCATTGCCCTAATCTATCAGTCCACTGTGGTCAATATAGAATTATAGATAGATGATCCACCTCTTATGCTTAATTATTAATATTTTTATTTTTTAGTGGGGGGTATTTATAGGCGCATATTAATTTTTTGATGTTAGTATTCTGTATATGATTGATTTTATAGGTATTTAAAATACTATAAAGTAATTAATGTATTGAGTATATACATGTCCTGTTGCCTCAATTTGATTCCATTAGTACGAGGGGATATAGTATATTTGTTTGCAGTTTTACATCTGGTTTATATCAGGTGAAAATTTTTTATTGGCTATATCCACAAGCCAATTTCCCCCCGCTGCTCTATGTGACTTTTTTAGAATGTATGGGTTCTTATTAAGGTATATAAATTAATATTTTTATTGAAGGTACTTGTATGTATGTGCGAGTTGGGTGTACGTGTGAATTTATATGTACACCTATACGTGTAGATACATAACTATATACATATCTTGTGATTAGCGCCAGGCACAGTTAGTGTTTTTTGACATAAATAAACAAAACAAGAAATCAGCAACTTACAGTAGAAGACAATGTAGGACAAGTATATGCTACTGTATATAAATATTCCTACATCATCAGACAACAGTGAAATAAATATCAGGGTGGCAGGAATCATGTCTTAGGTGCCTTTGTAGGGAGTGTAGAGTAGAAGATATTCTAAGTAACAGAAGGAAAAGCAAATGAGGGGAGCGGGCCTTGCTCGTGAGATCTTGCGTTCTAAAGGGTACGGGCAGACAGACAGGGGTGACACAGATGGGATAGACAGTGAGCATGGAACAGAGGGTTAGGAGGAGAGATGGCAGGTTTGAGGAAGAAGTGGATCTTGAGAGCCTGTTTGAAGTTTTGTAGAGAGCCAGAGATTCTGATAGCAGGAGAGAGAGAACTCCAGAGGTAGTGAGCAGCACATGCAAAATCTTGGCGGTAGGAATGGGAGGAAGTAATCATTTGGCAGGAGAGGCAGTATGCGTTTGTGGAGTGAAGATTGCGGGTGGGAATATAAGGGTTGATGGAATGGGTAAGAGCTTTGTAAGTGAGTTCAGGAAAATTCAGTTGGATTCTAAATGGAAAGGGGAGCCAGTATAGGGCTTATAAGAGAGGAGAGGTGGACCTACTGTAGTATATTTGGTGAGGAAGATGAGATGAACAGCAGCTTATCACTTTCTGGGTTCCTAGCTGTTCTACCTAGTCTTTCTATCTTTCTCTTTTTATTTTAACACTCTCCTTCCCTCACCGTGAACCCCTGCCTCCGCTACATTCTATATTCTTTCTTTGTATTCCAAGTCTCTCTTGTTTGGACAGGCAACACTGTGACTGTCACATCAGCTAATTATACCATATCGCTAAAGACTGCATAATAATGTTCTATAATGCCCCTTTTATATGTTATTTATCAGTAATTGTGTTACCCACAAAGAATGATCCTGACAATCTGATAGCAGTGTCTCACTTCTGTGCCTGGGCTAATCAGCAGGATGGAAGCATCAGGCTTTTCCTGTGTAGATGGCAAGGCCATCATATTTCTGCCAGTACCCATTCACTTCTCAGAGTCCTGCATTCAATCGGGTGGGAGCTGTTCGGTGCTGAGTATCACCATGTTTAAAACATGGCCTGTCACTCATAGTCTACGTATATCTACACCACGTTCTTCCATTTCATCATCGGTGGCAATGGTAGCTTTGTGCCACAAACCAGCTCTCACTCTTGAGTATA
Source organism: Pseudophryne corroboree (assembly GCF_028390025.1). Classification (NCBI taxonomy): domain Eukaryota; kingdom Metazoa; phylum Chordata; class Amphibia; order Anura; family Myobatrachidae; genus Pseudophryne; species Pseudophryne corroboree. The sequence continues at coordinate 21,869,167 of NC_086453.1, read as the reverse complement.
ATGTATTATCCCTTAATTAGATTGTCCTGTGTGGGATTTTTAGGGGCAAAATTAAGAATAGACTATCTCCTACATATATGGTAGGCTCTTGATCTGGATAGTCTTTAGCTCAATAAATTATATATTAATTGCAATTTTGTTTGGACCTTTCAAATTTCTTACATATTGATTTAATGGTCATTTTCATAAAGTTGAATATTGGGTTAAATGCATTCTTTTCGCTGCATCTTTATCCCTCCCATATTCTAATGGATTGACAGTGGCTAAAAAGAGTTTGATGAATAATTACTTGCAGGATACAACTTTGACATATGACAAAAGTAAACTTTCTAACTTTATCAGAAGCATTCAGGAATCAGTGGTTCAAAGGATGAAAATTCATCTTGGCAATAATTTTTACTGGGCAAAATTTCATGATGTGGCACAATTGACAGTATAGTGCGCACTTGCAATACAACAAATGCTAGTGTTCACTTGCACCAATGTGCATCTGCCACAAGTGTGTACTAGGAATTTTATAAACCGCACTTTGGTAAACATCAAGACTAATTAGTATCACTTTAATGAGAGAACTTTAGAACCATAACTTACAGCAGAAAGAAGCCGATCTCCATTCTTGAAGTGTGACACCAGCAGCCTGACAGGCGGCCACATAGAGACCTATGGCATTACAGTAGGATGAAGGATGTCCCTTGTATTGGCAGGCATCGAAAATGCAGTCATTGAAGAAAGGAGTCGGGTCAACAACTGAGAGACACTGGCTGAATGGTCCTTTAGGCTTGGTGATAAGTCCACAGTATTTCTCACTCTTGTACGCTTGCTTTTGAGCTTCAGAACATAGAGGGCAGTTCTTGGTACACTCTGGTGTACAACCAGCAACCTCACCAACTTTCCAGCTGTTACCAAACTGAACCTCGTTTGATGCTGTTCCGCCAGTCTTCATGGCAAAGTCATCATTGGGATTCTTGTTGTAGTTTCCACACAAGCCACCAACAGCATTGGAATAAGTGCTTGGTATAGTCACTGACACATAACTGTTCCAGTCATATGTTACAGTAACGTCGAAGTCTGTCTTAATAATGCCTTGGCTGCCACTGATGTACGCCACAACTTTGTTCGTTTGGAAATAAAATGGCAGTGATGTGACAACGCCATCAACCTGAAGAAAAAGGAATGTAAGAGATCAGTGATCTGCCTCCTAGTCATCTTTCTCTTTATCTGTCTAAACTTGCTTTGATGTTTGTATCTGGTCCCTGATTTTGATGACTTTTGAACTACAGAGAATTATGGGACAGATGTATTAAGCCTGGAGAAGTGATAAAGCAGTGATACATGCAAGGTGATAACACACTAGCCAATCAGCTCATAACTGTTAATTTACATACTGGAGCTTATTGGCTGGTATGTTACCACCTTGCATTTATCACTGCTTTATCACTTCTCCAGGCTTAATACATCTGCCCCTATGTTGGTAAAATCCTTCCGAGGATGACCACTGTCTACTGTATTGTGGTCATTTTCCAACTGAACTAACCTCTTGCTAAGTCAGAGCAGCATACTCTATCTACATCTCATCACCTACTCTGTGTGTGGATAGAATGAAAAATATTTGATTCTTTCAGCTCTAGTGTCTAGCAGCAAGATCTTTGTGTGTAGATATGTTCATAAAACATCTACAGTGACTTCATACATACCAAAATACGACGAGGGTAGTCCATGCTAAGAGTCAAAACCATATCGTAGACTTCCAGTGTAACCACTTTGGTGTAGGAGACAGCTGTGTTCCCACCACGGTTGTTGTTTTGGACCTTGACAGTAAAACGGGTCAGTGATGCATCATTGGAGGTCACACCAACCAGTTGGTATATGCAGGTTCCCATGAAGTTAAATCTCTTGTTGTCAAAAGTTGTGTAGTGAGGATCTCCACTGCCCGTGCACGTGGCAAAGCTTATGGGTTGACAGCCACGCACTCCATTCACTACCATGCACCTTTCACTTGATTTACAACTGTTTTCCTTACAGACCACAATGCCAAGGTTTGGATCACACTTGCAGAGAAGGCGGCAGTTGTCATCGGACCAAAATTCCTGGTTTGGTTGGTAGTAGGCACCATTGTAAGTGCAACCACAGCTTGAAGCCTTCACACATTTATCTACACTGAGAACATAACCATCGTCACACTGGCAGGTCTCCACACAGTCATCAGTGCACCGGGATGGAGCAGTACGATCCGTACATGTGGCTGGACAAGCGTTTCCACAGAACTCATAGTGACTGTTTGCAGGACATGGCAAGGCTGAAATAAAAGAAAGGTTTTTTTTTTTAAATATATATATATATATATATATATATATATATATAATGTGGCTGTGGATGGCCCGGCACTCCTGAACGCCTGTGTAGTAAATGCTGCGGTGCCCTCCGGGTGACTCCAGGTCACTAATATATGGTGTAGATG